>NC_064641.1:420608040-420668040 GCF_023864345.2 Schistocerca serialis cubense | reverse complement strand
ATATACCGCCTTCCAGAGTGCGCAAAAGGAACAGTTGCCCATGTTAAAAACCATCTATTTGCTTGCCATCTATCAAGGATTCAATAAGAATAGCCAATGAAGAATCTAAAGAAGTAAAATGTAAGTCTCAGTGCTTCAGTATCACCCTCTTAGGTTCAGGATTCCATGTAGATATATATATCTGAAACAAAACAAAATCAATTAATGAAAACCTGAATGGACAGCATCTAAAATAATTCAATTGCTGAAAATCGGAATGGACGTATTCTGAAAGGAGGATATAAGATGGACCATCGATAAAAGCAAATCAAGGCAATAAAATGTAGTGGAATGAATCGGGTGACGCTGAATTTGATTAGGAAGTAATGTAGTAAAAATAGCACATGCCTTTTGGTATTTGGACACTAATTTAAATGATGGATTAAGTAAAGAGGATATAAAACGCAGACCGAAATAGCAACAAAAGCGTTTCTGAAAAACAGATACTTGGTAATACTGATCATAAATGTAAATGTTAGGCACTGTTTTTCTGGACGTTATTCTCTTGAGCTTAGTCATGTCCGGAAGTGAAATGTGGACGACAAACAATTCAAGTGATAAGAGTTTAGCTTCTAAAATGGGGTGCTGCAGAAGAATGCTTAAAAGTAGATGAATATATTGGATAACCGACAAAGAGGCGCTAAATCTAATCAGGGTTATAATTTGACCAAAATAAGGGTGATGGACACATTCTGAGACAGCAAGGGACCGTCAATTAGGTCGGTAGAAAGAGAGAGAGAGAGAGAGAGAGAGAGAGAGAGAGAGAGAGAGAGAGAGAGAGAGGGGGGGGGGATAAAAATTATAGAGCACCAAGGCTTGGCTACAGTGAGCGGATTCAAATGGATGCTGGTTGCAGCAGTTACACAGAGACGAACGGGCTTGTACAGGATAGCGACAGCAAACCAATCTACTGGTTGATGACTGATGCCGTCGCCAACAGTCCCGTGGGGACAATTCGATGACACAACATTTCTTTTTTTAGTGTGACAATATGTTGTTATTGTGATCTTCAGTCCTGAGACAGGTTTGATGCAGCTCTCCATGCTACTCTATCCTGTGCAAGCTTCTTCATCTCCCAGTACCTTCTGCAATCTACATCCTTCTGACTCTGTTTAGTGTATTCATTTCTTGGTCTCCCTCTACGATTTTTACCCTCCGCGCTGTCCTCCAATACTAAACTGGTGATCCCTTGATGGCCCAGAAGGTGTCCCACGAGCCGATACTTTCTTCTTGTCAAGTTGTGCCACAAACTCTTCCCCAATTCTATTCAATACCTCCTAATTAGTTATGTGATCTACCCATCTAATCTTCAGCATTCTTCTGTAGCACCACATTTTGAAAGCTTCTATTCTCTTCTTGTCCAAACTATTTATCGTCCATCTTTCACTTTCGTACATGACTACACTCCATACAAATACTTTCAGAAACGACTTCCTGACACTAAAATCGATACTAGATGCTAACAAATTTCCCTTCTTCAGAAACGCTTTCCTTGCCATCGCCAGTCTACATTTTATATCCTCTCTACTTCTACCATCATCAGTTATTTTGTTCGGCAAATAGCAAAACTCCTTTACTACTTTAAGCGTCTCATTTCCTAATCTAATTCCCTCAGCACTACCCGACTTAATTCGACTACATTCCATTATCATTGTTTTACTTTTGTTGATGTTATCTTACATCCTCCTTTCAAGACACTGTCCATTCCGTTCAACTGCTCTTCCAAGTCCTTTGCTGTCTCTAACAGAATTACAATGTCATCGGCGAACCTCAAAGATTTTATTTCTTCTGCATGGATTTTAATATCTACACCGAATTTTTCTTTCGTTTCCTTTACTCTTGTTCAATATACAGATTGAATAACATCGGGGAGAGGCTACACCCCTGTCTCACTCCCTTCCCAACCACTGCTTTCCTTTCATGGGCCTCGATTCTTATAATTGCCATCTAATTTGTGTACAAATCGTAAATAGAATGAGATTTTCACTCTGCAGCGGAGTGTGCGCTGATATGAAACTTCCTGGCAGATTAAAACTGTGTGCCCGACCGAGACTCGAACTCGGGACCTTTTGACTTTCGCGGGCAAGTGCTCTACCATCTGAGCTACCGAAGCACGACTCACGCCCGGTCTCACAGCTTTACTTCTACCAGTATCTCGTCTCCTACCTTCCAAACTTTACAGAAGCTCTCCTGCGAACCTTGCAGAACTAGCACTCCTGAAAGCCCCCAGGCTGTGGCTAGGCCATGTCTCCGCAGTATCCTTTCTTTCAGGAGTGCTAGTTCTGCGAGGTTCGCAGGAGAGCTTCTGTAAAGTTTGGAAGGCAGGAGACGAGATACTGGCAGAAGTAAAGCTGTGAGACCGGGCGTGAGTCGTGCTTCGGTAGCTCGGATGGTAAAGCACTTGCCCGCGAAAGGCAAAGGTCCCGAGTTCGAGTCTCGGTCGGGCACACAGTTTTAATCTGCCAGGAAGTTTCAAATCGTAAACAGTTTTTCGCTTCCTGTATTTTACCCCTGCGACCTTCAAAATTTGAAAGAGAGTATACCAGTCAACATTGTCAAAAGCTTTCTCTAAGTCTACAAATGTAGAAACGTAGGTTTGCCTTTCCTTAATCTAGTTTCTAATATAAGTCGTAGGATCAGTATTGCCTCGCGTGTTCCAATATTTCTACGGAATCCAAACCGATCTTCCCCGAGGTCGGCTTCTACCAGTTTTTCCATTCGTCTGTAAAGAATTTGCGTTAGAATTTTGCAGCCGTGACTTTTTAAACTGATAGTTCGGTAATTTTCACATGTGTCAACACACGCTTTCTTTGAGATTGGAATAATTATATTCTTCTTGAAGTCTGAGGGTATTTCGCCTGCCTCATACATTTTGCTCACCAGATGGTAGAGTTTTGTCTGGGCTGGCTCTCACAAGGCCGTCAGTAGTTCTAATGGAATGTTGTCTACTCCCGGGGCCTTGTTTGGCCTTAGGTCTTTCAGTGCTCTGTCGAACTCTTCACACAGTATCATATCTCCTATTTCATCTTCATCTACATCCTCTTCCATTTCCATAATATTGTCCTCAAGTACATCGCCCCTGTATAGACCCTCTATATACTCCTTCCACCTTTCTACTTTCCCTTCTTTGCCTAGGATTGGGTTTCCATCTGAGCTCTTGATATTCATTTAAGTGGCTCTCTTTTCTCCAAAGGTCTCTTTAATTTTCCTGTAGGCAGTATCTATCTTACCCCTAGTGAGATAAGCCTCTACATCCTTACATTTGTCCTCTAGCCGTCCCTGCTTAGCCATTTTGCACTTCCTGTCGATCCCAGTTTTGAGACGTTTGTATTCCTTTTTGCCTGCTTCATTTACTGCATTTATATATTTTCTCCTTTCATCAATTAAATTCAATATTTCTTCTGTTACTCAAGGATTTCTACTAGCCCTCGACTTTTTACCTACTTGATCTTCTGCTGCCTTCAGTACTTCATCCCTCAAAGCTATCCATTCTTCTTCTACTGTATCATTCTCCCAAATGGTTCAAATGGCTCTGAGCACTATGGGACTCAACTGCTGAGGTCATTAGTCCCCTAGAACTTAGAACTAGTTAAACCTAACTAACCTAAGGACATCACAAACATCCATGGCCGAGGCAGGATTCGAACCTGCGACGTGGCTGTCTTGCGGTTCCAGACTGCAGCGCCTTTAACCGCACGGCCACTTCGGCCGGCTATCATTCTCCCATTCGTGTCAATTGTTCCCTTATGCTCTCCCTGAAACTCTGTACAACATCTGTTTTAGTCAGTTTATCCAGGTACCGTCTCTTTAAATTCCCACGTTTTTGCAGTTTCTTCAGATTGAATCTACAGTTCATAACCAGTAGATTGTGGTCAGTCAACATCTGCCACGAAAAAGTGCTCCCCGAATTGATACACAGTCATTTTTGAGCGTCAAACTACATCAAGGCTTTAACGTCTTTTGTACCAAAGAAGTTGATGTATCGTTGAAAGTTTTTCCGCCTGATTTACGGCCTAATTAAATAACCTTTGTTGCGACGACGCAAGCTGCGCCAACATAGCATACTCCTTGGCTCGGTGACAATAGTTTGCTGGGGTCTAGTAGGTAATTGAAAATTACTAATAAATTTTCCATCTAAAAGTAACTTAACACGGACAAAAATGAAATTAGGTAGCTTTGAGACAACTGTCTTTGCGCATCTGATGTGTGTGATACAGTCTTGCTCCCCAATTTGTTACCTTTGTGGGCCCTCTGGGTCTGTAACTAAATGCGGCAACAAACACGTAATCCGAACAGGCGTTGCCACAGGTCCGCCGAAGTTGAATCCCTCGCGGCAAGCATCATTCCTCCGCGTCTCGTGGCGGTCTGTAACTCCTCATGTGGGACGCACTCGGGCGGGAAAGTTGGTGCGTTATTATCGGTTAGAAAGACTGGAGACACAGCAGGGCAGGCGACCAGCCAGCCCTTTGGGCGCAGCCAGGCGTAGGCGACTTCCAGCAACCTGCGGTTTCGTGTTCCCTTCCCCCCTCCACTCCGCCACAGCAACACCCTCCAACCGTCAGCCTCTCCTCCGAGGCACTCACTTTCGTCTCCTGCAGGTAATGAATGCACTACATCTAAGGCGAAACCGGCAGAACCGTATTACGACCCTGCTTTGAGAGAAATATTACATCAAGCAAATAATGCTATGCCATTTCTAAAAATTGCTTTCCCATCTAATCATAAAAATCATCTTCACATGTATACACCAACCCATCCTTTCCAAGAACTTAGTCATGAATCCATATGAGCTGATGATTAAAAGTTATTCTCCGGGTAGGTGAAAGAGTTCCTTTTTATGATCTGTTTAGATACAACGAATTCTCATTACTTACGAAATGTGATAATTACGGCCTGTTAACTCACCCAGGTAGGAAAACCGGGAAGGACTGCACCAGTGCGGGTTTTATACACTTCGTTCACTGGTAGAACACAAGTTTGCACAGTTTTGTTCGGAAAGCAGCCAATAACTCCTCTTTTTAATTAATTGAAAGCCCAAGCAATGAGACTCGTTTAAAATTCAATGCCAGTTCAAATAATTTACAGAAAATTTGAAGTTAACTTTAACCCAAGAAGACTTAATATTCTTTGAGGCAAGATACGCCCTACACAAGACACAGAAAGAAATAAAAGTGACGTCGTAATAAGGGCAGACGTAAATCTAAACAAAAGGACCACAACGGATCAGAAGGATCTTAATTACCAAATGGTGAAGATAAAACATGATTTGAACGTGACTGATAAAAAAAACTAAAACCATACTTAAAACAATGAAAAGCAGTTTAACACCATTATCTAAGCAAGATAATTTTGAGCGCAGAAACACACATCAGTGGAAGATTTAACACATTTTCCAATAACACAAGAATAATTAAGTTACAACAGATGAAGGTATATGTTGGGATCCCAGCGCACATCCAAAATATCCTTGGTGATTGCCACAAGCTAACGGATACAAATTCAGAATTAATCTTGGTCACAATAATTATTGCTTAATGGCCCGTTTCGCCCTTTTAGGGCATTATCAGATTTGCTACAAACAGAGAAGAAAGCAGTCCTAGTATGCCTACTCGAAATAAAAATATCAAAGGAACGTCTACGAACTATTTGGAAGAAAAGCTTGATGTTATGGTGTAAAATAAGTATACGTCAAATCACGCTAAACATGGCGTGTACCTATGCAGAAAGTGTGAACTAATAAGAAAACTTTTATAATGTTACTTAAAATCCGTCTTGATTGCAATTTTTTGTTTTTGTTTTTATTATTCATATGACCGGTTTCGGTTCATTCAGAACCATCTTCAGATCTGATATTTCAGTTACAGGAGTAACCCGTCCAAATCCGGCAACTTTCACATGCTACGATGTTGCTGAAAGTTGCTGGATTTGGACGGGTTACTCCTGTAACTGAAATATCAGATCTGAAGATGGTTCTGAATGAACCGAAACCGGTCATATGAATAATAAAAAAAAAAAAAAATTTGCAATCAAGACGGATTTTAAGTAACATTATAAAATTATTGATTGCTGTTATCCCATAAGACATTATGTCTGTTTTTGCAAAATAATAAGAAAACGTTCAAATAAGAAGGAATTGGTACAATACCAGGGGCAAAATAAAAAGTGCAGACCTTACCTTCGATGCACTTCAAAGGTTTTCTCAGAAACACGCCCTGTTTAGCGCGATCTTGACGTTAACTTATTTTACAGCATAACAGCAAACGTAAGTTTTCGTTCTAATGATTCGTAGACAACCTTTTGATGTTTGTATTTCGAGATGTACATGAAGGGACCATACCTCTCGCTATTCTTTTTTTTTTTCTTTCTTGGCAGTCTGTAGAACATATGATGACGCCCAAAAAAGGCGAAAGCGTCATTAAACAGTAATTATTGCAACCAGGTGTGTTTCTCTCCCAAAAAATCTGATAGAGGGAGGGTTTCTTTATTTCAGTGGTCTGTTGACTCATTAGCCTTCAAACATCGATTTTACACAAATGCTGCATTTTACTGTTAAATGGCCTCCTTCGGTGTAGAACACATGCACGCCCCGCATTTTAAAATGATTTTTATTCGCTTTCAACCGTTCGAGATATGGTTTTTCCTTTCTAAGACTGTCTGCTTACGAGATGCTCAACCGGATGACGTAACGAGCATTTTATTTTCAGAATGGATCAATGTGGAAGAGAGTTGTCAGCAGTTGACGGTAAGCGGAAAGGCAAGTAAGTTCGTTGCCTGGTTAGTGTTCTTAAACCTAGTATCAAGCGAGATAGTGAACCAAAGCTCGTGAAACGATTACTCAGTGATACAGAGGGTTCAGATCAAATACAGCATCAATCGATATCGTAGTAGTAAACTGTCGTAGCCGTGCCGGAAAAGAGCTGGAGCTCCAAGCGAGAATTGAAAGCGCTGAAGCTCACATCGTTAAGGTGCTGAAAACTGGCTAAAACCGGAGATAATTTGACACGAAATTTTGACAAAGTACCTAACCCTATTCCGAAAAGACAAATTAAATGCAGATGGTGGTGGAGTGTTCATCGCTGTCAGTAGTTTAAATTGTGATGAAATTAAAGCAGATAGTTCCTGTGAGTTAGCATGGTAAAAATACTTGTCATCGAGAACAAATCAATAGTTGGTTCCTTTTAACCCCCCCCCCTCCAAACCCCAAACTCAGACGATACAGTTGCTTAACATTGAAAAGAAAACTAGTCTCACTTCTAATAGATATCCAACTCATACAGTTATAGTTTCTGGTGACTTCAATCTACCATCGATATGTTGACCAAAATGTATGTTTAAAGACGGTTGTAGACATACAACGTTGTCCGAAATTGTACTGAATGCTTTCTCAAAAAATTATTTTGAACAACTAGTTCAGGAGCCCACTCGAAGTGTAAATGGTTGCGAAAATGTACTTGACCTCTTAGCAACAAATAATCGTGAGCACACAGGGAGCATCATGACGGATACACGCATTAGTGACCACAAGGTCGTTGTAGCGGGTAACATGCAGATCTACCAAAAATAAACGCAAAAATATTATTGTAATTTAAAAAAGCGGATAAAAATTTGACTTCTTCTTAAGAAACCGTTTCCGTTCCTTTCGAACTACCTACTTATGCGTAGACCAGATGCAGCTTAAATTGGAGGAAGTAGTATCGACAACAATAGAGAGATTTATACCAAATAAAATAATAAGAGAAAACGGATTACCCGTTGTACACAAAAGAGAATACTGTTGCAGAATAACGAAGAAGCATACCAAATATAAAGAACACAAAATCGCCAATATTGGCAATTTTTTACTTAAGCTTAAAACTTTGCGCGGACTTCAATGCGAGATGTTTTAATAGCTTCCATGAGGAAATTCTGTCTCACAATCAGGCAGAAAATCCGAAGAGATTCTGGTTTGATGTATAGAACACCAGCGGCAAGACGCAGTCAATACCTTCACTGCGCGATAGTGGTTGTTAAATTACCGATGACAGCGCCACTAAAGCGGAGTTACTAAACATGGTTTTCCGAAAATCATTCGACAAAGAGTACCAAATAATATTACAAGAACTGCTGTCTAAACGAATAACTTAGAAGCAGATATCCTCGGTATAGGGAAGTCACTTAATAAAGACAAGTCCTACGGTCTAGATTCTATACCAATAAATTTGATTTGTTTCAGAGTTTGCTGGTTCAATAGCTCCATACTTCGGTCCCATATATAACAGTCGCTTGTCGAAAGAGATCCGTACCTAAAGATTGGAACGTTGTATCGGTCACACCAATACTCAAGGAGAGAAATAGGACTAATTCGCTGAATTACAGACCCACATTACTGCCGGATATTTCTTGTAGGATTTTGAAGCATATATTGTGTTCGACCATTATAAATTACGTCAAAAGAAGTGATCCATTGACACATGGCACGGATTCAGGAAATGTTGCCCGTGTACAACGTAACTAGCTCTTCATTCCCGTGAGGTAATGGATTTTATCGACAGGGGATTTCAGATTCATTCCATATTTCTATATTTTCAGAAAGCTCTTGATACCATTCCTCACAAGCAGCGTCTAATCAGATGCTGCGTCTATGGAGTATCGTCTGAGTTGTGACACTCCATTCGTGATTTCCTATCGAAGTTCACAGTTAGTAATAATCGGCGGTAAATCATTGCGCAAAAACAGAAGTGATGTCTGGTGTTCTTCAAGGAAGTGTTTATAGGCTCTGTGCTGTTTCTATTCTACGTGTTCTGAGCAGCCTTCTTAGATTATTTGCAAATAATGCTGATATTTATCTTCTAATGAAATCATCAGATGATAAAAACCAGTTCCAAAGTCATTTATAAAAGATATCTGTATGGTGAGAGAAGTGGCAGATGACTATAATAAGCGTGAGATGTCATCCATATGAGTACTAAAATAAAACCGTTAAATTTCGTTTATACGATATCACACAAGTGTTAAGGTTGCCAGTTCAGCTACGTACCTAGGAATTAAAATTATGAACCACTTAAATTGGAAAAATTGCAGCGATAATGTTGTGGGGAAATGGAACCAAAGACTGCGATCTATTGACTAAACACTTAGAATATGCAACAGATGTACTAAAGAGATAGCCTATAATATGCTTGTTCGTCCTCTTGTAGAGTATTGCTGTGTGTGTCTGATCCGCATTACATAGGACTGACTGAGGACATTGAAGAAGTTCAAATAAGGGCAGCTCGTTCTGTATTATCGCGAAATAAGTGTGTTGAGTCATGGATATGATCAGGAAGTTGTGGTGACAACGATCAAAACAAAGGCGCTATTCGTTGCAGGGAGATCTTTTCAAGAAATTTCAATCACTAACTTTCTCGTCTGTTCAAAAATGGTTCAAATGGCTCTTTAGCACTATGGGACTTAACATCTGAGGTCATCAGTCCCCTAGATCTTATAAGGGAACCTCCCCATCGCACCCCCCTCAGATTTAGTTATAAGTTGGCACATTGGATAGGCCTTGAAAAACTGATCAATTGAGAAAACAGGAAGAAGTTGTGTGGAACTGTGAAAAAATAAGCAAAATATACAAATTGAGTAGTTTATGGGAAGATAAGCAACATCTAGGACACTGGGATTGCAGGAGCGCCGTGGTCTCGTGGTAACGTGAGCAGCTGCGCAACGAAAGGTCCTTGGTTCAAATCTTCCATCGAGTGAAAACTTTAATTTTTTATTTTCAGTTTATGTGACAAACTCTTATGTTTTCATCACTTTTTTGGGAGTGATTATCACATCCACAAGAAAACCTAAATCGGGCAAGGTAGAAGAATCTTTTTACCCATTCGCAAAGTGTACAAGTTAGGCGGGTCGACAACATATTCCTGTCATGTGACGCACATGCCGTCACCCGTGTAGTATAGAATATATCAGGTGTGTTTTCCTGTGGAGGAATCGGTTGACCTATGACTTTTCGATCAAATGTTTTCGGTTCCGATTGGAGAGGCACGTCCTTTCGTCTACTAATCGCACGGTTTTGCGATGCGGTCGCAAAACACAGACACTAAACTTATTACAGTGAACAGAGACGTCAATGAACGAACGGACAGATAATAACTATGCAAAAATAAAGTAAAATTTTCACTTGTGCGAAGACTTGAACCAAGGACCTCTCCTTCTGCAGCTGCTCACGTTACCACGAGACCACGGCGTTCCTGAGCTCACGTGCTCCTTGATGTTGCCTATGTAGCCCATGGACTACTCAGTTTGTATATTTTGCTTATTTTTTCACAGTTTCACACAACTTCTTCCTGTTTTCTCAATTGATCTGTGTTCGGTTTATCAAGGCCTATCCACTGTGCCAAGTTATAACTAAATCTGAGGGGGGGTGCGATGGGGAGGTTCCCTTGTTAGAACTACTTAAGCCTAACTAACCTAAGAACATCACACACATCCATGCCCGAGGCATGATTCGAACCTGTGACCGTAGCGGCGCGCAGTTCCATACTTAAGCGCCTAGAAAAGCTTGGCCCCACCGGCCGGCTTCTTGCATGTAATCAAAAATATTTTGTTGCTGCCCGCCTACACAAGGAGAAATGGCCATTGTAATAAAATATATCTAAGCTCGCACGGGAAGATTCAAGAGTTGGTTTTTTGCCGCACGCTTTTATCGTGTGGAACAGTAGAGAAATAGTGAAATTTTCAGTCTGCAGCAGTGTGTCCGCTGACATGAAACTTCCTGGCAGACTAAAACTGTGTGCCGGACCGAGACTCGAACTCGGGACCTTTGCCTGTCGCGGGCAAGTGCTCTACCAACTGAGCTACCCAAGCACGACTCACGCTCCGTCCTCACAGCTTTAACTCCGCTTGAAGGTGGTTCGATACTGTCAGGCATTTACAAGGGAATTACAGAGTAATCATGTACAAGCAGATGTAGATAATGCTTGTTAATATTGCCGTTCAACATTTCGCAAAAAAAAATAGATGTGGTCAAATTCAACACGCCAGATACCATTGCCACGTGCAGCAATCTTTCTACACTACTAAGATTAAACGCGTTCGTTCTTCCCCCCTATACCACATGGAAGAGATACGGGAGGGAATCATGGTTGTCGTAAGTGGTGCGGTATACGGATTTCGAACTATCGGAAGGGTCTTAGAAACACCATTTCAAATGTGTGTACTCACTCAGCTTTTGTGGAAATAAGTAAACAGTAGAAAGTATGGGTACAACGACGGAATCTGGTACGAGAGCGCCTCTTATTGGTATTTGCCTAGCAATAACTGATTATGGCTGCTTTCTCTTTACATTTTAGCACATTTCTGGAATGTTTTTGCGAAATACTTCCAAAGGGGATTAACTGACGTTATATCTTCTGTATGCCAAAGGATAAATCATTCGATTAAAAGCGAATATTTGAATCTGTATCTCGGTTGATACAAGAATGAAGAATATTAACCATACAGCAAAATTACGTGCTTGCTCCGCATGCTATCATTTTCCGTACCGTTTGCGAAATAAAAGGACTGTTACATCTTACGCCACATACTGTATATATGTTAATAACGGGTAAAAGAGACCGAAGCTGGCATTAGTGTTTTCTTATCCATAATGCTGTGTTCGATACACAAGCTGGAATGCGTCGCGTTGGCATACCCGTCGCCCTCGTGAAACGCAAGCACGTCTGGGCCAACCGCGGGCCTCTCCTCTCTGCTGTTCCCTAACGTCACCTTGTTGACACGAGTGTCTCGCTCAAGGCCTCAGAACCTCTTCCACCAGCGAAACATCGGTGTCACCTACTGAGTGAGTTTGCCAGCTGCTCACAGTAACGAATCCTCAGTCGTGAGGTCACACCGAACGGCCTCAGGTCCGTGGGTCGAGGTTGACTGCATAGCTTTTCCGTCTACACACTGCTTCTAGATACCTGCTGCTGGGGAAAACACCGGGGAAATTTTCATGTGGTCACCTCAGACATTACAAGTTACTTGGCTAGCCTCAGCTTGCCGAAGGTCAACAACATAGACTGTACGAAGACAACGAGAGGTCGGTTCGTCTGTGTCACTGTGCTGGGAGACACTTTGTGATTCCCGATAAAGCCACAAGTGCTCGAGGAGAACGCTAACATGTGGATAGTCGATACCAGCTCTTATTTTTTTTATATATAAATTTAGAATAAAGAAAGAAATGTACATTTGCCACGTGACATCCAGCCGCTTTCGCAAGCTCGTGAAATTCACAGTTATCAATCAATCTTCAAAGCAAGTAACGTTGATGCTACTTAAACGATTGAATAAATAGAACTTGTCGTATACAAGATAAAAAGCATGTGAGTGTGATCGGCACCTGCTTGTTTCCGTGCACTCGCCTGTGTGACGTCGGCAGCCATTGTGCCATTCCAAAGACAGAAATATTTATTACTTTCTTTTTTAGGTACTGGATTAATCTCATGAGTTTCGGGGCACTGAATGCATATCGGAGATCGGTTTTCCCTTATTCAGGTACGATTTTGTCAAAACGTAACTTTCAAGTAGTGAATGAGAAAATGTAGTGGAAGTGTAAAGGGATTTACAAATAGCTTTCTGTTGAGAGCAACAGCAGCTGAAGAAATTAATGTTTCTGAAATAAACCGCTGTCAGCTGCCTATGAACTTTGGACAGGAACACGACCTGTTTCGTAATTTCAAACATCTTCAGGTGTACATACGTCAGCACAACATTAAAGCCCTGATATTGAAAGGTGGGGGATTCAACTTTACCAAAATAAAGTACTGTTGTCCGCAACAAGCATTTCGTCATAGTTCAAATTGACCAGTTAAAAAACTGGCATGTTAAAAGCACGTTTACTTCATACCAGGAAGCAGCGGACAGCAACCCTCCAACCTAACCTTCTCAATGTAGGGCAACACTGAGAAGGCTCAGTCCCCTCCTACACATATCAGGCCTTAAATGCTTTACTGTCGTATGTGCACCTGAAGATGTGATTTGAAATCACGAAACCGGTCGTGTTCCTTTCAAAGCTCATATATAGCAGGAACATGTAAAGTAATGCACACCTGCTCCAGATTTCTCACTGTTGAGTGAGGGGATACTGAAACATTCTCCCTCTTTGGGCAAGGCTTTCACAATTTTCATTAGGCGCAACTCAGTGTGCAGGATGCCAGTGGAATTCGTCTTTGGATCCACAAGGTTACGCAAGAAGACGAGCCAAAGATCATGTAGTTCTTGTTAAGATAGATGCGATAAAATGAAACCACTGCCACCAAAATTTCAACTTAGTATTATTATTGTTATCTGAATGTTATGTGAATTGTCTTCATTTACGTCAGAGGTTGTGCCTTTTGATCCATTCCGTTGACATTATTGAAGCCATTCCCTAGTCCTACTCTTGCCACTAGACTTCAAACTAATTGGTTTCTATTTTTTACAGGCTGCCAATTTTAAATGAAAATTCGTCCGTGCAGTAGCTGTTGTCCAGGAGAAATTATCTTACGTTAGATTTAAAACTGGCTGTCTGTCAGACATTTTATGGTATTGGGCAAACGATCAAAAATTTTTGTTGCAGCATATTGAGCTCCTGTCTGAGCGGCTGGCAGCTTTAATAATGCGTAATAAGGGTCATATTTTCTTGTAGTGTTTAGATCTTCCTCTCGAATTTTGATTGATTGTTTACGATAAATTTCATCAGTGCACGTACGTATTTTACACTATAGTTAAAATGTCCAACTTCTTGAATTATCACATTAGGATTCATCACATTAAGAAAAAGAATAATGCTCTACAGTATCATAGTTGACCAGCGGGTAATGAAGTAATGCCAAAATTTTCTTAAAGGAGACATAATTTATAGTTATTGTAGGAGTCCCCGTGAAACTGTTTATAAGTGATGTAAAAGAATTGAGAACGAAATATTAATTGAGTACATTGTTGAGGTAATTGCAGTGCGATATAAATAAATTTACCACAGGCTGCAGACATGATGTCCATTATTTTCATTGTATCATTTCCGATTTCGGGGCTACTACTATTAAAATTATTATGGGACCGTGTTCCTGTTTTTCTTGGGTATAGGCTTATATATATATATATATATATATATATATATATATATATATATATAAATAAAATGATGATAAAAAAATAGATTCCACATCCGAGGTCGCCAATGTGTGAGCCAGGTTTTAGAGCTTACTCGGACAATGGTTCCGAAACATAGTGGTAGGAGAGATATTCACCAACAGAATTGTCTTGTAAAGGTAGGTTAGATACTGGCTACAGTGTACGCCATTGTCTTGGTTTAAACTGCAAACGTGCTAGCAACGTGTCATGATTTGTGCTATGTGACGCCTTTAATCGTGATCTTCTTGTCGGATTGTGACGCGTATTTCTTCTCTCTCAACTGCCTCCTCGCCGTCCCTCAATGTGTTCTGTTACGGAATAGTAGTCCATGGGCTGAACGGAAATTTCACACTAGTTGTTCACTTTCTTCCGTTCTCAAGACGGTCGTCCACATAGTGCAGATGCAAGCTATAGACCGTCCGTGGAATACTTTTGCGAACTCAATCGATGGGAACCTTGCCAAAAAACATGGTTGAGCGGCGTATAATTCCAGCATAAAATGTTCAGAACGTTCTCTATAGTACACTGTAGGTTCCTTATGGAATTTACTAAATTTTGCATGCTCCGCAGTGAGAGAATTTGAACATAGTGCCATCAACATTTTTATTCTCGAATGGCAACTTACAAACTAAGACACATTTTGTTTTTAGATAATATAGCCGATTTGGTTTTCAGGCGATTTACCATATTATTTCCTTATGATACATTTACTTTACATTGTGTCATATTGAGTGGTGATATCCACTGTGCAATAGTTTTTACCCCTTTTTATTTTATGTGATATCCTTCAGGCAGAGGATGGTCGATATGTTTTCGGCTTCGGTTGTGCCCTTCTTTATGCGACACTATTTCGGTACTAATGTGAGAAACTATTGGCTCTGAATGCGTATATTTGTCGCATTATTGACTGTAGTTTAATAACCTGTTACATCAACGTTAGCAGACTCGCTACCTGTACGTTAATAATCATCCAAGATATTCCTATACTTCAGCTTTCAAACTGCGCTTCCCCTACTGCGCTGTGGCCGTTCACAAGGGAGCCCCCATTGCTGCAGCTTTACCCTCCACTACCGTGCCATCGGCGCGGGTACAGACTGACGCTCGCTCTGCCACGACAGGAGCTGTAGCAGTTCCAAAAATATCGATATATACCGCTGATGCTTTTTCGCCGTTATATCGATATCGAAATGGCTTTATCGTGTGTCGTCATTTTTATTTTATATTAGATTTTTTCACAGTTTTGGATAAATGTTTGGAGTTCTTCTGAAATTGTAGTAGAACATAATTTCACTTTCACTGTGTGAAGGAGTCTTACTACGTTTGGAGCTTTCATCACGTTCAGTCTTTCTCTTTGACCATGTGGAGCAAGTACAGATGGCACAAAGTAGTAGTCTGATTACACTGGGGGAGGGGGAGGGGGTTAACTGAAATAACAAGACATCGTATGTGAAGAAATAGTACTTCAGTTTCGTTAAGAAAGAATTTGTAACGCAATTAGTATGTTATTTCTTCACATCGCCATTCTCAAAAAAACTGCTGAAACTGACGAACAAAAATCTAATTGACAAGATTGGGCTCTGCGGTGGATGGAGGCGTGTGAGGGGGTGTGCTGATGTAATCGGCGCTCGGTGCTGCCGTCAGAGACTGCAACGTTTAACTTCACCACGCAGTTGTGACACAACAGCAGCTAGGTCGCTGGCGTTTGTAGAAATGAGAAAACAGGGACATCGACGTTAAATGTTCCAAACAAATTCGATATGTCACGAAGCCGATCGACGGACATATCGGACAAGGTTTATTCTGCCACTTACCCGCAGTTACATTGTTATCAAAGTGGTTATCGCCAAGCGTGTACGTGGATCGTTTTCCTTTCAAGTCTTGCTCTAAGGGGGATGAGCAGACTGCTAGCTTGTTGATGTAAGAATATCCAATAATAAATCAGTACTTACATATACAGCTGTATAACTGGTAGTATATTTGCAATGTGCGGCCTATACTACTTTTTTTCTTTTACCGTTACGTCGATACTTTTTTTGTTATAGCGATAATTTTTTTCGTTATGTTGAGGACCGATAATGATATTTTTGAAATATCGATATATCAGATTCCCGATATTTTTAAAAATATCAATAGTCTTAGACAGGACCTAAAAAACAAAGCATCAACCACGCAAGTTTATTCTTTCGAGATGATGATTAGAACGTTGACTGTCTCTCGTAATGGCGTAAGCATATTTTCTATACACTGGCGACTACTTTCTTCTTCCGTAACTCATTGTGCGTTTAATGTGAGGGATTGTAAATACAGACTGCTATCGGCGTTGCGCGCTGCTGTGGCGGCGGCAGCAGCAGCAGCAGAGCGGTGTAACGGTTCCACGGCTGGCTGGCGGCGCACTGCCCGACTGAGTAGCTGCATCGCGCTTCCAGCGCCGTTTTCTCCAGTCCTGATTGATGGCGGCCAGCTGGAGAACCGGTCGCCGCCGCCTCGCAGGCTACTGCGCATCGCCAGGGCTGCTGGACAAACTTGAGCCGGTGAGGCCAACCGAGCGGAGATAAGGCGACGCGCGTCACAGACTCCAGCAGGGCGCGCGCTGTCCGTCTAGCGAGCGGTTGTGTGCGCTTGTGGGAGAGCGTTCGTTTGCTGTGTACTGCGCGCTCACAAGAAATTTGTGACATGGCCGACCGTCTAACCTCGTTAATGCGTTTATGCCTTGGGACTGAAGTGGACATTGAGCAGACGAATGTCCTCTAGGTGCGCATGCCGTGAGGATATTGCAGGCTCCATTTGCAGCTCTACGCTGCATTCGGCCTACTTCTTAAGCCGGCTACGGCTGTATCCTTCCCCCGAGCTCTACAGAGAAAAGAGCGGTAAATTTCTGTTGCCTATTTCTCCGTATGGTTTCGTTCTTTTCGTCACACCTTTAATCGGAGTTACTGAAAGTATTCTTGCAAATAAAAACGGCTTTTGATTAGTATTATTAAAATTCGAAGTTTCTTAATCTTACGACAGTAATACTCTGACGAAAAAAATCGAAACACGAAAAAATAATTACTATAGATTCATGAAGAGTGGGGAAGACATTTATCTAGGTAACACATTTAAGTGATCGACATTGCAAGATCCCAGGTTAATGTAAGCGCGAGGTAAGCTATTGCAAATGTGAAATTCTGCTATATTAATAATCGGTGTAACCGCCAAACTGTTGAATGCAAGTATGCAGAAGTGCATGCATTCTGTTGTTCAGGTGCCGTATGTCAGTTTGTGGGATGGAGTTCCATGCATGTGCTCGACTGGACACAGATCTAGTGATCGAGCCAACGCAACATGTCGACACTCAGCACATCGGGTTAAAACAGCGGCAGGTGGGCAAGCGTTATGTTGTTGAAAAACCCGATGGAGTGCTGTCCATGAATGGCAGCACAACATGTTGAATCACCAGACTTACGTACAAACGTACGAGAGTACTCCTGCTGTCATAAGAAATCATAAGAAATAGGATCCAGTGTGTCAGTTTTGTTGCGGGGCCTAAACTCGCCTCCTCCTAACCAACACGTGGCCGTCAGTGGCACCGAGGCAGTACGAACTCTCATCAGAAAATATAACAGACCTTCGCCCTGCCTTCCAATGAACTTTCGCTTGATACCACTGAAGTCGTAAATGGTGATGATCTAGGGTCAGTGGAATGCACGCCACACGGCGTCTGGCTCGGAGCTGTCCTTGAAGTAACAGATTTGTAACAGTTCGTCGTGAGACTGCGGTGCCAAGAACTGCTAGAATTGCTGCTGCACATGTAGTATAGTGCGCGAGAGCCATACGCGGAACACTACGGTCTCTCGGTATTGTCTCGTGGGTGTCCAAAGCCCGGCCTTCTTCCTACCGTCCATTCTCGTGACCACCGGTGCCAATAATCGTGTACAGTGGCTATATTCCTGCCAAGTCTTTCTGCAATATCGTAAATGTAACATCCAGCTTCTCGTAGACCTATTACACGACCTCGTTCAAACTCAGTGAGATGTTGATAATAGTCGCCTGAAAGGCATTCTTGACTAACATCGCGACGCTACGTCCAGTCTCAAATGTAACTAACACTTACTGCAGTTACAGCGTGTATTTAACCAAACGTGATTTGCATCCTCAGAGTGGCGCTACATCTTTCAGATGTAGAAACACGCCTACCAACTTTCGTTTGTTGCACAACTCCTTGCTGCTGCAATTTTTTTCTGTCGGTGTATAGACCAAAAATTCGGGGCGCAGGACGATCGTCTGAACTGATCACAGCTTTGAAAAACACTCACGGGTAACTCTTCTCGTCCCTTCTGCTGTAATAGTACCGGTGATGTGAATATTGTAATCCTTCAGTTGCCGCACTATGCAGAGAGTACTAAAAAGGTATTCCATATTTTGAAAGGTGTTAGTACGGGCCAGAACAAAGGGAACGTATGATCTAAAATGCTTACCTTAAGAGCTATGAGCACTTGTTCATCTTTGCTACTGTGAAACACATTTGTTCTACTGAACAAATACTCATAGCTCTTCAGATATGCGGTTTAGAGCCCATGTTTATTGCCCATTTTTTCTTGTTTTGGTCCATACTGCCACCTCTTAAAATTAGGCTTACTTTCTTGATACGCTGCATATGGTCTCGTAAAATTAATCATTGTGTAACAACAACACTTCGTCAGTCATCATTTTCAGTCGTTTAAAAGTGTTGCCTGTGTTATGTGTATACTTCCTTATTATTTATGATTTTTGTAATGTATATAGAAATTTCTATATATGCAATGTAAACTGTAAAAAATATTGTATGCTCCGTGTGTTTGGTCGATAGAATTGTAACGATAGCACAAGATCTTGGAGGAAATCCCCCGTGTGTTAAGGAGGCTCAGGCACACCAGTGGGAAAGCTAGTGTGTCAGGCAACTGAGGTTAAGGCACCAGCCAGTATTAGGCCAGCATAGTGAACACATCCCGCCTTCCATACTAGACTCAAGCCTGTACAGTTACGTGGAATTATTGCCTCGGAGGTCGTTGCCCTCGCTGGTAAAGATTTGGAATGGCGAAACTGAGCTTACGACATTAACCGTAATCGGGCACAGAAATGGATTCAGTGGCGGAGAGTGAAAATTCGTACTGGACCGAAACTCGAAGCCGAATTTTCCGCATTACGCGAGCGGTCGCCTTAGGCGCCTCGGCTATCCCAACGCGCTTCCTCTCAAATCCAAATTCTCAACTTTTTGGACGTAACGTCCCCTGACCATTACTATCATTGCTCGCATCCTCACATTACTTCGCGCAAGAGGTCGGATGAAGAGTGATTGCAACTGACGAATATTGAGTGCAGATGCAAGGCGCTTATATTTATATGTGTGGTATCCGTCCGAAAAAACAGGTACCAAAATATAAAAGACTTCAAGTGTTTAGTCAATGCTCCGCGGCATTTCTTAGAAAAACACTGTGTAAGCCATGTAAACGCCGAGTTTAAAACGACATAATATTCGTCGTCACCGATGCAGTGCATTGCATCTTCGCTTCTAGGAAATTCTTGTCCTGGCCTCCAATCGTACATCCGAAATAGAGCGCGTATCACTTACTTGAAATGGGGATAGGTTTCCGTTTTTACGCTCTCACAGTTGGTTGTCCAACGATATAACAAAAATACCTAGCGCTGTTTGGGCAAGTACGAGGCATTTCTTCTTCTGAATTAACAAAACACCGCAGGCCTTCACGGATTACAAAAGGAGCAGTCAGTTCCAACGATTGTCAGATCCTTAAATTTAAGATGCAAGTGGCAGGAAACAAAACATGATTTTGTGTGTTCTGACTCGACCCATCGGCAGTGCTGCAAAGCCATCGTCATATCCTGGAGACAGATTTCGGAAATACGGCTCACGTGTGGTAATTCCTTGCGCATACGAAGACTGTATTTCAGAATTAAATCTTTAGAACATGCAAGTTAAACCACAGAAGAATAACCAATGTGCAACGTATAACAGACGGAAGATTTACGATAACTCTCCGAGTCAACTCAGGGTTGAGATTCCATCTTTTTTGCAGTAATATTTATACTGATTTTCGGCACTAAAGTACGAGGTTCACGTTTATCACATAATTGCGCAATATGTCGCTCTCCAAATTTGTCCACAATGTAATAAAGTTCTGAATATTGCCATGTCATGTACAATTAAATTCATTTATCCTACAGATTTCATTTCACAATAACCTACATTCAAAACAGTACACGTACCTGTGTGAAACGTATACGGTATCATTTCCATATTATTCCTAACTAATGCCACGTGGATTGATTCGCCGGCCGGATTGGCCGAGCGGTTCTAGGCACTACAGTCTGGAACCGCGCGACCGCTACGGTCGCAGGTTCGAAACCTGCCTCGGGCATGGATGTGTGTGATGTCCTTAGGTTAGCTAGGTTCAAGTAGTTCTAAGTTCTAGGGGACTGATGACCTCAGAAGTTAAGTCCCATAGTGTTCAGAGCCATTTGAACCTTTTTTTTTTTTTTTGATTGATTCTTTTCCAAATTTGACTAACGTAATATGGTTCAAATGGCTCTGAGCACTATGGGACTTAACATCTATGGTCATCAGTCCCCTAGAACTTAGAACTACTTAAACCTAACTAACCTAAGGACATCACACAACACCCAGTCATCACGAGGCAGAGAAAATCCTGAACCCTGCCGGGAATCGAACCCGGGAACCGTAACGTAATAGTAAACAGAACTGTATTCTTCATTAAACTAGGAACCGTCATTATATTTAAAACACACTTAACTACTTTAGAAATAATATATCGTGATGTAAAAACTAATCATATGTAAACGTTGCGACTTGGTATATTTTGAACTTGAATTTATTTACGTAACTGTATAAAATAATTCTCAGCGTTGTTTTATTTCTGACAATTTTGTAAGCACAAAATAATATAATTTTACCCTAAATTGTGTAAAATACACAAACCGGATGTCACTATAATCTTAAATTTCAACAAATAGCTTCTAGATCATTCTGGAAAAATATAAGTTGACGTATAGAAAGGAAAGTACACCACAAGAGTTAGTCTCACTTAGTCTGCGCTCATGCTGCATTCATTCTTAAAGCTGTCATGTGTACTGCGCATATTTTTTTTTTTTTTTTTTTGTTGGTACAAAGTGTTGCGCAATCTGTTTGAAATATTTTACTGTTGTGACTGAAGACGTGAACTAAAATTAGAAGAAATCGAGTAAAATATTATTTTCACTGGATAATCACTATCCGTGGACAAAATCATCTCCTAGTGGAACGACTATCACTGGATCTTTACAACGAAAAGACAAACATAAATCGTATGAATATAATATTCATGAAATTTTAGTTTTCAACATACCTTCCGTTTTATCTGTAAGTACTACGCTGAAGCTCCATAGCAATTGGTGTAGGCATGCGTATTCAAATACAGAGATATGTAAACAGGCAGAATACGGCGCTGCGGTTGGCAACGCACAATATAATAATGTCGTGTGAGAAGGGCCTCCCGTCGGGTAGACCGTTCGCCGGGTGTAAGTCTTTCGATTTGACGCCACTTCGGCGACTTGCGCGTCGATGGGGATGAAATGATGATGATGATGATGATTAGGACAACACAACACCCAGACCCTGAGCGGAGAAAATCTCCGATCTAGCCGGGAATCGAACCCGGGCCCTTTGGATTGACATTCTATTGCGCTGACAACTCAGCTACCGGGGGCGGACGCAACGCACAAAGACAAGTTATCAAGAATTAAGTGTTCGGGCGTGATGTTATAGTCGGCGCACGAGCGATGTTTCGATGAAGTAGAGATTTTCCCGAACGACCGTTTCGCGAGTGTACCGTGAATATCAGGAATCCGGTAAATCATCAAATATCAGAAATCGCTGCGGTCGGAAAAAGATCCCGCAAGAACGGGACCAATGACGACTGAAGAGAATCGTTCAACGTGACAGAAATGCAACCCTTCTGTAAACCGCTGCAGATTTCAATTCTGGGCCATCAACAAGTGTCATCGTGCGAGCCATTCAACGAAACATCATCGATATGGGCTTTCGGAGAACGGAGGCCCACTCATCTACCCTTGATGACTGCATTACATAAAGCCTTACACCTTTTATGGGTCTGTCAACACCGACATTGGACTGTTGATGACTGGAAACACCTTGCCTGGCCAGACCAGTCTCATTATCGAGCGGGTGGAAGTGTACGGGTATGGAGACAACCCCATGAATCCACGTCCCCTGCATGTCAGCAGGTGACTGTTCAAGCTGGTGGAGGCTCATTAATAGTTTAGGGTGTCTATAGTTCGAATGATATGGGACCGCTGATACGTCGAGATACGACTGCCAGGTGAAACGTACGTAAGCATCCTATCTGATCGCCTGCAGCCATTCGTGTCCATTGTGCATTCCGACGGACTTGGGAGTTTTCCAGCAGGACAGTGCGACACCCCACAGTCCGGAGTGGCCCCAGGAACATTCTCCTGAGTTTAAACACTTCCGCTGACCACCAAACTCCCCAGACACGAAATTTATTGAGCATATCTGGGATGCCTTGCAACGTGCTGTTCAGAAGAGATCTCAAACCCCTCGTGCTCTTACGGATTTATGGACAGCCCTTCAGGAGTCATAATGTGAATTCCCTCCAGCACTACTTCAGATATTAGTAGAGTCCATGCCACGTCGTGTTGCGGCACTTCTGCGTGTTCCCGGGGGCCCTACACGATATTAGGCAGATGTACCAATTTCTTTATTATTCAGTGTGTATTCGCAATAAGAAGAGGAAGAGAAGTACATAATTTTTATAGAGGGCTCAGAAGTGTGTGGAGACATTAGCGAGGTGCAGTGGTGTAGAATAAAAGGAATGGTGTGGAATAAAAGGGGACGGACTTGCATAGGGTTGATAAACGGCAATACATCTGGTTTCGTTTTGTGCAAATTTGAGAGTGATGTTTATTGTGTGACACTCTTTCCCTATCGACTGCGAACTGTTTTCCCGTTGCCTCGTTGTGATTATCGATGAGAGTTGCTAGTAGCCATTTGAAGTGCTGTGTAGATCTGTTGTTGGTGACATTTTCCAGCACACTGGTCAGACCTAGAGATTTGTTCTTAAGTAGTTAAATAGGTACACGGCTTTTTCTTAGTGACTTGCGAAGCCGAACCCTGTCTCGCAGCTCAAAGAGAGGCTGGCGACCCTTATTAAATTAATCTGGTAGTGTAGCAGTGCAGACAATTAGCTGGGTCCGCCAATAAACGTTTTCGATTAAATCTGCGGAGCAATGCGTCGCGTAATTTGTTCTGCGCGACGCCACGAAAGCTGCACAGGGAGATGAATAAAGTTTACAAGCATTGTATGGATTTGACTCGGTAAAATAGGTGAATCTAACCATTTCATATGTGATACTGCACAAGGATGACGAAAATTTTGTGGATCGATAAGAAATGAGTTTCTCGGCAGAAACGACGATGAAGGGACATACTGGTAAGGCATGTGTTCAGACATGGGGAAGTCATTTTAGCGGTGCTGGAGAGAGACGTAGACGGCAAAAATTTAAGCGGTAGTTTGGTATGGGCATATATTCAACAAATACCTGAGGACGCTAAGTGTAAATGGTGTAAATGCTACTCAGAAATGAGATGAAGACTTGGTTCAAGGATAATTAAATGTGGTGCCACGCTTCAGACTAGTAGGAAGACTGAAGTCCACCTCGCCCCCCCCCCCCCCTCCCAATCGACTCTTCCTTCTCCCCAAAAAAGGCTTGTATACATTAAAAGGTTTCCAGACCTATCTGCTGCTTGATAATCGCCTTACCTTTCGATGGATAGGTGAAGAAGACCGAAAGAAATCGTGCGAGAGCTGATCATAGCCGCGGTATCAGTGCGAGTTGAGCTGCGCTGGGAATACAGTCGGCGCCGTTTGCGGCCGTGGCAGGGCCCGGCAGGATGAGGATGAGGATGGGCCGCTTGCCGCCGGCAGTAATTGCAGCTAGCAGCTGCCTCTGCCGCCGCAGCCGCCGGCCTTCATTACCTCATTGCGACGTCAGCCACACGCCACGTTTCGCGGCGTAAGCGCAGCGGCCGTCAGCTCGAGACCAGGCCCTCCACATTTGCAAATGCGTGAAGAGTAACGGGGAAGTGACGCAGCTGCTACAGGCGACAAAGGCCTTCTGATTCCTGCAGTTTCAGTATGAGCAACATATACGTTTTCGAGGAACAGTTTAAAATCATGAACTAACCGTATGCTTGAGACAAAGGGAATAAGCCATTATATACAGGGTGTTACAAAAAGGTACGGCCAAACTTTCAGGAAACATTCCTCACACACAAATAAAGAAAAGATGTTATATGGACATGTGTCTAGAAACGCTTAATTTCCATGTTAGACCTCATTTTTGTTTCGTCAGTATGTACTGTACTTCCTCGATTCACCGCCAGTTGGCTCAATTGAAGGAAGGTAATTTGACTTCGGTGCCTTTACAGGTACGACACAACATGTGGTTCATGCAAGATGGAGCTCCTGCACATTTCAGTCGTAGTGTTCGTACGCTTCTCAACAACAGATTCGATGACCGATGGACTTTCATTTATTGGGGCATTTGAAAGCTCTTGTCTACGCAACCCCGGTACCAAATGTAGAGACTCTTGGTGCTCGTATTGTGGACGGCTGTGATACAATACGCCATTCTCCAGGGCTGCATCAGCGCATCAGGGATTCCATGCGACGGAGGGTGGATGCATGTATCCTCGCTAACGGAGGACATTTTGAACATTTCCTGTAACAGTGTTTGAAAATCACGCTGGTACGTTGTGTTGCTGTGTGTTTCCATTCCATGATTAATGTGATTTGAAGAGAAGTAATAAAATGAGCTCTAACATGGAAAGTAAGCGTTTCCGGACACATGTCCACATTACATATTTTCTTTCTTTGTGTGTGAGGAATGTTTCCTGAAAGTTTGGCCGTACCTTTTTGTAACACCCTGTATATCATCCCAGTCAGTATAGGACGAGACAGGTGGTCAGTCGTTGTCTGAAGTAATTTAAGAAATCCACAGAAAACCTAATTCATAATGGCCGAACAGAGCATGAGCCTGGCCCGAAACTGAGGCCAATGTGTAACCCCCCTCACGCTATATTTCCCTGATGATTAAATGAAACTGTATTATTTGCGGCGATCGGACATAGGTAAGGGACAGTTAAAAGAACAGCGACCGTGTTGCCTAAAACGTATATCTTTTCTTCACGAATAATAATCAGCGCTTCAATTTAAGTGAAGAGATTGCTTGAAATTGTAAGTTCATAACATATTGCTCGTGTTTTGGGTTCGGAAGTAACACACTGACTAGTAATGGCAAGACACACCCTTGCTCGTCCTAGCAGTTAAATTTAGTTCCACTTTCAACCTGGAGCTCCTATTACTGTTGGGCTTTAAGAAATTAAACTATCCGCCTATGAAAGTTCTCAATAACTTCATTAACAATTCGCGTAATAAAGAGCCCGCCAAAGGATGCTACTGACTAAGAATGACGATACTGATTTCATATGTAATTTCGAATACCCTCCGCAAATATGCCGATTAATCACCATTCGTAGGAAAACATCTGGAATCGTATTTCATCAGCAAACTGCTCTTACATTTTGGTGTGACTCGACTTGCGCACGACCATTCAACCTGAAACGCGAACCGGGACGCACATCGCCTCGCATAAAGGAGCGTGGACGATAGCGCTTCGGCGTTACTGAACGTTTAACAGTAAACCAGCGCCTCCCGCTTGGGAAGTCGCGTTCAGCTCCCAATGTTCAAGAGAAACAGCGACGCTAAGGGGGTGCGATTGACTACGTCATACCAATATCGATTGTAGTACCGCTTTCAGATACGCTACCTGTCGCTTATACTTTATTTTTGCACGCGCTTAAAACAAGCTCCATTATTAACATAAAAAATAATTACGCATCGCTTGTTTAACTTAAGAACTTGCGATGTTTATTTACGCTTTTCATACTTCTCACTGTGCACAGCAGCTGATTTCAGGGCTACGACCAGCATTTGAATAAAACAAGCGTGGGAAACCCGCTAAAAACCTGATTCCGGCTGACCAGTGTGTCAGCGATCGTTTCGTCGGTCGCGCGGATTCGATCGAGGTTTGCTCACACCCCTATCTCGTAAGCTCATGCACTGTGCGTTATTCTGTACGAGCAAGTAATGTTTCTCAACAACTGATCAGTACAAACCAGAACTCGTGACTGGATTCAGCCTGATAGGTGATTTTACGTTACAACAGTATTATTTTATTCAGTCGTTAAACTGATAGTCAATACAGGATTCGTCAACTTAACTTGCCAATAGGTGACAGTGCGGAAATATAAAATTCATCCGTGAATTTGTACTAGCACTCTTTCAGCTCACCATTACAGTACATTAACAATAATTATTGTAATTAATGAAACATTTTGAAATATTTAACAAAGCTCTATGACGAGATGCAGTGTAGTCGGGGTTCACAAAAGGAAGTTGAGTTAGACAGCTTAACACATTAAATACGCTTTCCCAAATCCTTGGATTCGGTTTCCCTTGCGACAACTGTTGCGTATACGTACTCATACTGCTGCATCACAACTGAACGTGACAATAATCTATGCATTTAATAACCGCAATGGGAAATGAACAGTTGCTCTGGACGATTATGCACGGCAAATACAGTTTTCATGTGACTTTATTCAATGCCAAAACGTAACAGTGGGAATGGCACAAATTTATCAGCGCTCTTCTCTCTGCACTGTAGATTTGAATTTGTAAAGTGGGGCGTCCACCGCTTGTGGCTTTGGATCCGTAAGGCATGGCACTTCCTGCGAAAACAGGAAGTGACGATTGTATGGTTTGTGGCGGATGTTACCATGACGAATGCAGACCACTGTGCCATTAACAAAACACCTGATAGCCTTCCTTTATCGGTTTCGTACATTCAGTATCCGCGGGTACATTCATTAGTGCTGTACATTTTCCACTAGTCTACAGCTTAACAAATAACCTTTCTTTTCTTCAGTGGTAATTACTATAGAATGCCACGTAACTGACAAGCCTACAGCCATTTCGTTCCTCTATTCTGGTCAAATTCAAGCTGCTATGTCTCAAATAGCTTTTGTCACTAGGCTAATCAACTATATTCTCCCCTCTCTCCCTCATTTCCATGGATTCTGTACGAAAGATGGATATAAGATGGGCGCGGTAAAACTTCCTGGTAAGATGAAGTACTCTGGATCGGACATCGCCAAAGATTATGCTCTTAACTGTGTATTAGTTAGGGCACGCCTAAAGAGCCACTTCTCGGCTTTATTCTGGCAGTGCTGCACTCCTGTTTACCAGCCTACACAAAACCTAGCGTCCGTTCCTTATTGGACTGGAACAGGAAAGAACTGCTTGGACATAGCACGAGAGTTCTTTCCAAAAGGTCACAAACAATGTGCAGATGTGTTCACAAACTGATAGACTGAGACTGAAAACAACTTCAAAGGATCATATTTCTTCGTTTACAGAGTGCACTTGTTCAGGAGCACCGTCGGTCTGTCTTCTGTCGTCGTCGTCTGTCTTCTGTCGTCGTCGTCTGTCTTCTGTCGTCGTCGTCTGTCTTCTGTCGTCGTCGTCTGTCTTCTGTCGTCGTCGTCTGTCTTCTGTCGTCGTCGTCTGTCTTCTGTCGTCGTCGTCTGTCTTCTGTCGTCGTCGTCTGTCTTCTGTCGTCGTCGTCTGTCTTCTGTCGTCGTCGTCTGTCTTCTGTCGTCGTCGTCTGTCTTCTGTCGTCGTCGTCTGTCTTCTGTCGTCGTCGTCTGTCTTCTGTCGTCGTCGTCGTCGTCGTCGTCGTCGTCGTCTGTCTTCTGTCGTCGTCGTCTGTCTTCTGTCGTCGTCGTCTGTCTTCTGTCGTCGTCGTCTGTCTTCTGTCGTCGTCGTCTGTCTTCTGTCGTCGTCGTCTGTCTTCTGTCGTCGTCGTCTGTCTTCTGTCGTCGTCGTCTGTCTTCTGTCGTCGTCGTCTGTCTTCTGTCGTCGTCGTCTGTCTTCTGTCGTCGTCGTCTGTCTTCTGTCGTCGTCGTCTGTCTTCTGTCGTCGTCGTCTGTCTTCTGTCGTCGTCGTCTGTCTTCTGTCGTCGTCGTCTGTCTTCTGTCGTCGTCGTCTGTCTTCTGTCGTCGTCGTCTGTCTTCTGTCGTCGTCGTCTGTCTTCTGTCGTCGTCGTCTGTCTTCTGTCGTCGTCGTCTGTCTTCTGTCGTCGTCGTCTGTCTTCTGTCGTCGTCGTCTGTCTTCTGTCGTCGTCGTCTGTCTTCTGTCGTCGTCGTCTGTCTTCTGTCGTCGTCGTCTGTCTTCTGTCGTCGTCGTCTGTCTTCTGTCGTCGTCGTCTGTCTTCTGTCGTCGTCGTCTGTCTTCTGTCGTCGTCGTCTGTCTTCTGTCGTCGTCGTCTGTCTTCTGTCGTCGTCGTCTGTCTTCTGTCGTCGTCGTCTGTCTTCTGTCGTCGTCGTCTGTCTTCTGTCGTCGTCGTCTGTCTTCTGTCGTCGTCGTCTGTCTTCTGTCGTCGTCGTCTGTCTTCTGTCGTCGTCGTCTGTCTTCTGTCGTCGTCGTCTGTCTTCTGTCGTCGTCGTCTGTCTTCTGTCGTCGTCGTCTGTCTTCTGTCGTCGTCGTCTGTCTTCTGTCGTCGTCGTCTGTCTTCTGTCGTCGTCGTCTGTCTTCTGTCGTCGTCGTCTGTCTTCTGTCGTCGTCGTCTGTCTTCTGTCGTCGTCGTCTGTCTTCTGTCGTCGTCGTCTGTCTTCTGTCGTCGTCGTCTGTCTTCTGTCGTCGTCGTCTGTCTTCTGTCGTCGTCGTCTGTCTTCTGTCGTCGTCGTCTGTCTTCTTCTGTCGTCGTCGTCTGTCTTCTTCTGTCGTCGTCGTCTGTCTTCTTCTGTCGTCGTCGTCTGTCTTCTTCTGTCGTCGTCGTCTGTCTTCTTCTGTCGTCGTCGTCTGTCTTCTTCTGTCGTCGTCGTCTGTCTTCTTCTGTCGTCGTCGTCTGTCTTCTTCTGTCGTCGTCGTCTGTCTTCTTCTGTCGTCGTCGTCTGTCTTCTTCTGTCGTCGTCGTCTGTCTTCTTCTGTCGTCGTCGTCTGTCTTCTTCTGTCGTCGTCGTCGTCTTCTTCTGTCGTCGTCGTCGTCTTCTTCTGTCGTCGTCGTCGTCTTCTTCTGTCGTCGTCGTCGTCTTCTTCTGTCGTCGTCGTCGTCTTCTTCTGTCGTCGTCGTCGTCTTCTTCTGTCGTCGTCGTCGTCTTCTTCTGTCGTCGTCGTCGTCTTCTTCTGTCGTCGTCGTCGTCTTCTTCTGTCTTCTGTCGTCGTCTTCTTCTGTCTTCTGTCGTCGTCGTCGTCGTCTTCTTCTGTCTTCTGTCGTCGTCGTCGTCGTCTTCTTCTGTCTTCTGTCGTCGTCGTCGTCGTCTTCTTCTGTCTTCTGTCGTCGTCGTCGTCGTCTTCTTCTGTCTTCTGTCGTCGTCGTCGTCGTCTTCTTCTGTCTTCTGTCGTCGTCGTCGTCGTCTTCTTCTGTCTTCTGTCGTCGTCGTCGTCGTCTTCTTCTGTCTTCTGTCGTCGTCGTCGTCGTCTTCTTCTGTCTTCTGTCGTCGTCGTCGTCGTCTTCTTCTGTCTTCTGTCGTCGTCGTCGTCGTCTTCTTCTGTCTTCTGTCGTCGTCGTCGTCGTCTTCTTCTGTCTTCTGTCGTCGTCGTCGTCGTCTTCTTCTGTCTTCTGTCGTCGTCGTCGTCGTCTTCTTCTGTCTTCTGTCGTCGTCGTCGTCGTCTTCTTCTGTCTTCTGTCGTCGTCGTCGTCGTCGTCTTCTGTCTTCTGTCGTCGTCGTCGTCGTCGTCTTCTGTCTTCTGTCGTCGTCGTCGTCGTCGTCTTCTGTCTTCTGTCGTCGTCGTCGTCGTCGTCTTCTGTCTTCTGTCGTCGTCGTCGTCGTCGTCTTCTGTCTTCTGTCGTCGTCGTCGTCGTCGTCGTCGTCGTCTTCTTCTGTCGTCGTCGTCGTCGTCGTCTTCTTCTGTCGTCGTCGTCGTCGTCGTCGTCGTCGTCTTCTGTCGTCGTCGTCGTCCAACATTTCTCTTCTCTGTTTGGTTATATAGTATTGCTGCTTTGTTATCCTATTATTGGATGTACACTGGACATGGCCTTTATAGCTTTTTTCCCTTCAGTTGCAATGGGTTCTACATTTATTTCTTGTCTAATATGGGTGTTCCTTTCATGATCGAATAATGAATATTCAGCTACGAAGTACAGGAACTTCAGATCAGTTACGACATATCACATAATCAGAGATGATGTTAGGGTCTAAATCCGCTACCATAGGATGTAAGATGATTCACAGTGAGAAAATAATTACTATTCATCACTGCGAACGCACTATAAAAACTGTTGGCAGCGACCATATGACAGCTGTCATACCGAGCTATTCCATCAATGAGACTGGCAGTTACCCTGCAGGTCCGGGCGTTAGAATAGGCCCGAGATATTCCTGCCTGTGGTAAGAGGCAACTAAAAGGAGTCTCACACCTTTCGGCCTTCATGTGATGGTCCAGTGTAGCGTTTGATCTCCATTTTTCAAAATTTTCTCGAAGAGTGAGCCAATTGGGCAAGGGCGCCTTACATGGTGCATCATGTCCATCGTGCTTTGAGATCTTTAGCCCACTTTCTCGTCGAGACATTGCAGTCACACTCATCCTCCATCTCTTGGGTGAGGACACCTTCCTGGGTGCGTTCTCCTCCACCCACTATGCAGTATTGTTTCCTGCGCCGACCATGGCCATGGAATTCTTTGCACCCACAGTAGCCAGCCGCCCGTTGTGGTAGGGCCACCATGTACCCTGTTGGTTGTAGCCCCCTGACTACACAGGGATCGCTCTGCTGATGCCTGCGCCATTAACTCACAACGTATACAAAGGAGTAGATGCCCATCACCCTGGGGCATCGGGACTCCCAGCAATAGACTTCCTGTCATGTGGCCTTTGCTGCTACTGAGTGGCGAGTGGGTGGCATCAGGGCGGATGACAAGCCATGAAGCGTCGTGCGTCATCTCTTGCTGGTGGTCCACCGCCAACAGTCTCTAAGTGGGGAAAGCCTAACGTCAATGCTAAGAAACATGACCCCAAACAGTTCCCCTCCCTGGCCACACCATGGGAGGAACGCCAGGCTAAGGATGGCAGTGAAGCTTATTTGCTCCTGGTTCCCGGCAATGCCGACGGCTGCCCTCCGTGGCTATACGGGATGTTACAGGAACTGTAACGACTGTAATTGAGTGTCAGGTAGAGTTGGCCCTTTATGCCCTAAACTCAGTCTGTAGTGAATCTGTGCCCCTTCAAACCCCTCTTGAAGCTGAGAAGCAGGAAATAACTCTCTGCAGTGTATATCTACCTCCAGATGGTGCAATATCCCTGAATGTATTAACTGCACTGATTTATCAACTCCCTAAACCTTTCCTACTTTCGGGAGATTTTAACGCCCAGAACACCTTTTGGGATGGCACCGTGCTTACTGGCCGAGACAGAGATGTCGAAACTTTGTCTCAGTTCGACTTCTGCCTCTTAAATACTGGGGCAGCCACACATTTCAGTGTGGCTCATGGTAGTTACTCGGCCATTGATTCATCCATCTGCAGCCCAGGACTTCTCCCATCTATCCACTGGAGAGCACATGACGACCTATATGGTAGTGATGACTTCCCCATTTTCCTGTCACTGCCCCGGCATCGGACCCACGGACGCCTGCGCAGATGGGCTTTAAACAAAGCTGACTGGGCAACTTTCACCTCTGCTGTCACCGCTGAATCTTCCCTATTCTGGAACATCAGTGTGATGGTTAAGCAGGTGACTACACCAATCGTCTCTGTGACAGAAAACGCGATTCCTCGCTCTTCAGGGTGCCCCCAGCGAAAGGCAATCCCTTGGTGGTCGCCGAAAGTCGCTGAAGCAATTAAGGAGCGTCGGCGAGCTCTACAGTGTCATAAGCGTTACCCTTCCCTGGAGCACTTCATAGCCTTTAAACGGCTCCGTGCTCGCGTTCGCCAACTTATCAAATGACGGAAGCAGGAGTGTTGGTCGAGATATGTCTCGACCATTGGGTGCCATATGTCACCTTCCCAAGCCTGGGCAAAGTTCAAACGTTTTTTCAGGTGTTCCCAGTGTTCCCAGTGTTAACATAAATGGCGTGTTACTTACCAACGCAAACGCGATTGCCGGGCACTTTGCTGATTACTATGCTCGAGCCTCTGCGTCGGAGAAGTACCCCCCAGCTTTTCCCACTCTCAAACGGCGGCTGGAAGGGAAAGTCCTCTCGTTCACTATACGCCACAGTGAATCCTATAACGCCCCGTTTACAGAGTGGTAGCTCCTCCATGCCCTTGCACATTGCCCCGACACAGCTCCTGGCCCAGATCGGATCCACAGTCAGATGATTAAAAATCTCTTGTATGACTACAAGCGACATCTCGTCATATTCAACCGGATCTGGTGCGATGGCGTCTTTCCCTCGCATTGGCGGACAGCACAATCATTCCGGTGCTCAAACCCGGTAAAAACCCGCTTGTTGTCGATAGCTATCGGCCCATCAGCCCCACCAACGTTCTCTGTGAGCTGCTGGAACGTATGGTGTGTCGGCAGTTGGGTTGGGTCCTGGAGTCACGTGGCCTACTGGCTCCGCTCCACGTCAGGGCGACTTCCGCCAGGGTCGCTCCACAACTGATTATCTTGTTTCCTTCGAGTCTGCCATCCGAACAGCCTTTTCCAGACGCCAACACCTGGTTGCCGTCTTTTTTTATCTACGAAAAGCGTATGACAGCGCCTGGCGACATCATACCCTTGCCACATTATACGAGTTGGGTCTCCGACTTCCGCTTCCGATTTTTATCCAGAATTTCCTGCCGCTTCGTACTTTCCGTGTCCAAGTTGGAGCCTCCCATAGGTCCCCCCCCCCCCCCCCCGCCATATCCATGAGAATGTGGTCCCGCAGAGCTCTGTATTTAGTGTGTCTCTGTTTTTAGTGGCCATTAATGGTCTAGCAGCAGTTGTAGGGCCTTCCGTTTCACATTCTCTGTATGCAGACGACTTCTGCATTTCGTACTGCTCCACAAGTACTGGTGTAGCTGAGCGGCGCCTACGGGGAGCCATCCATAAGGCGCAGTAATGGGCTCTAGCAGCTTTTGGCTGCAAAGTCGTGTGTTATGCACTTCTACCGGCGTCGTGCCGTTCATTCGGAACCAGAATTTTGCCTTAATGAAGGTCCACTCACTGTAGTGGAGACATATCGACTCTCTGATTTTCAACGCCCGATTGACTTCGCTTCCTCACCTTCATCAGCTTAAGCGGAAGTCCTGGCAGCACCTCAATGCCATTTGCTGCCTGAGCCACTTCATCTGGGGTGCAGATCGCTCTACGCTGCTGCAACTCTACAGAGCTCTTGTTCAATCCAGCCTTGACTAAGGGAGTCTGGTTTACGGTTCGGCGACGCCCTCAGCGTTGTGTTTACTCGACCCAGTGCACCACTGTGGCGTTCGCCTAGCGACGGGAGCTTTTAGAACAAGTTCGGTGACCAGCGTCTTGGTGGAGGCTGGAGTCCCTCCATTGAAGGTTAGGTGTGCACAGCTGCTGGCCAGTTACGTTACACACGTTCGTAGTTATCCTGCGCATGCGAATCACTGCCTGCTTTTCCCACCCACGGCAGTTCATCTCCCGCATCGGCGACCCTGTTCAGGGCTTCCAATTGCAGTTCGTGTCCGATCCCTTCTTTCCGAATTGGAGTCCTTGCCTTTACCACCTATACTTGAGGTCCATTCACGTGCACCTCCATGGTGTGCACCTAGGCCGCGGCTTCTCGTAGACCCTTCACATGGCCCTAAGGACTGTTAACCCCTTGGCCCACCGCTGCCACTTCCTCTACAGTCTTGACATGACCCAAGCCCACGAAGTGGTTTTACACCGACGGCTCGATGGGTGATGCTCGCGTCGGCTTTGCGTCTGTCCATGGAGGACATATTCAACAGCATTTCTTTCCCAATGGCTGCAGTGTTTTCACTGCCGAGCTGGTGGCTATGTCTCGTGCTCTTGAGCACATCTGTTCATGTCCTGGGAAGTCGTTTCTTCTGTGTACTGACTCCTTGAGCAGCCTAGAAGCTATCTACCAGTGCTACCCTTGTCATCCTTTGGTAGCGACCATCCAGCAGTCCATCTACGCTCTGGAACGGTCCGGTCGTTGAGTGGTGTTTGTCTGGATCCCAGGTCACATCGGAACCCCAGGCAACGAACTTGCCGACAGGCTGGCCAAACAGCCTACGCGGAAACCGCTTATGCAATTCGGCTTCTCTGCAATTGACCCGTATTCAGTTCACGCCGCAAGGTTTTGCGGCTTTGGGAGACGAAATGGCATAACTTCAGCTCGCACAACAAACTGCGTGCCATTAAGGAGACTACGAATGTGTGGCAGTCCTCCGTACACGCCTCTCGCAGGGACTCTGCGGTCCTCTGTCGGCTCCGCATTGGCCACGCTTGGGTGACACACGGCTACCTCCTGCGGCGTGATGACCCACGTCAGCGTCGGTGCGGCGCCCGGCTGACAATGGCCCATATCTTGGTGGGCTGTCCTCCTTTGGCTGCCCTGCGGCGTACTCTGCAGTTACCGGACTCGTTGCCATTACTTTTAGCTGACAGCGCCTCATCGGCTAATTTAGTTTTACGTTTTATACGTGCCTGTGGGTTTTATCGTTCTATATAAATTTTAGCGCATGTCCTTTGTCCTTTTGTGTTCTGCACTCTAATGCTTTTAGGTTGGATGTTTTAATGTGTCGCAGAGTGGCTGGCTTTTCCTTTTACTCTCGTGGTCGCTCAGCCACGGTCATCTGCTCTCTTGTTTTTACCCCTCCTACCTGTTTCTTGCTTCTCTCTGTGGTTTTCTTTTCCTGTCTTGTCCATAGTAGTGTTGGTTGTCTTTCTGTCGTTCTTCTGGTTCTTCCTTTCTCCGGTTATTGTGCTGTACGTCTCCTTTTTTTTCTTCTTTCCCTTGTGTAATTATTTTACCGGGAACAAGGGACCGATGACCTCGCAGTTTGGTCCTTCCCCGCCCCTCCCATTTTAAACCAACCAAACCAACACTGGCAGTGCGTGGGCGTAATGAGTTACGCAGTCGATTGCGGAGTGTGGTATGGACTGGCTGGCCAAGAATGGAGCATCGCCACCGTCATCGAGCGTGTTATTTGTGTAATAAAAATTGGGAGATTGCTGCTAGTCACAAACATATTAGCAGTTAATCTACTCGTATGGTATGAGCTTTTACAACAGCGGTTGATGTACCTGGTGCTTCGTAAATGCGGAGAACCCGTGTAGTCATCGTCACTGTAAAAGGAAAGTCCTTTCAACACAATTCTCTTCAGTTTCCTGATTCACTCGCCACTATTTCATAGTTGGTATACCTCACTCTCCTCCTCAGCTCCACAAATAATTGTCCAGGGTCCAACTGAGTCCCTTTTACCCAGTATTTTCTATGTTAGTTATGCATTATTTATGGCTCTGTGCAAGACCTACCTTTTTCCCTTCTGTTTTATTGATGGGTTGTTTTCCGCAGCTTGTTTTAAGGCTGTCCTTTTCGTGGCAGTCTTAGTGTCACTTACAGGCAGACAAAATACAGTGAAATGAACGCGAAATTGGCAGTAAAATTTGGCTGCTGTCTTCTGGTGAGCGTGTTTTATTGTCCACCGTACATTTCGAAGCACAGCTTCATGGTCAAGTCTTCAACCGACTACTGGAGAGTCTTCATTCCGTAGTAGTCTGTGTACAGTTCTCCACTCTAGATCGCCCTGTGCAAATCTCTTTGCATACCGCCGCAACTCTCATCCACTTCACCTGCTTGCTGTGTCGAAGTGCTAGTCTCCTTTTTCCTCATCGTCTCAGGATGCGTCCCGCCAATCTGTCCTTTCTTTTAGTTGAGATGTGCCATACATTTCTTTTCTCTACAGTCCGATTCGGTACGTATTCATTAGTTATTGGATTTATGTAATTTGAGGCACACCACACTTCAAAAGCTTTTATCATCATCTTGCCTATGGTGCTTAATGTCGATACAAGCCTACACTCCGGACAAATACTTTAACTGAAGAAACGGAAGACTTCCTGACACTTAAAGATAAATTCGATGTTAACGTTTTCAACACTTTCCTTGCTATCGCTCTCTGCGTTTTTTATCCTCTCTCTTCATGAAACGACAGTTGTTTTGCTCCCCATATGACAGTTGGCCTACTGCTTTGGTGTAGTACTTCCTAATCCAGTTCCCTCAGTGTACCCTGACTAAGTTTTACTACATTCCATTATTCTCGTTTTGAGTATTTTCACTAAATTCTTTCTGTTCAACAAATCTATGTCCTTTGCCATCCCTAACAGAATTACAATGTTCATCAAAACCCTAGACTCACAAAACTGCGGTCTGGTATCTGTACTAATTGCGGCTAATACTTCGCTCCCTGTGTTTTATCCCTGATACCTTCAGAATTTCGAACGGTGTTCTCGAGTCAGCATTGGCAAGAGTTCTAAGTCTACAAATGGTGTAGACGCAGGTTTTCATTTCTTTAGTCTAACGTAAGCCAACGAATCCGTCGTGCTTCTCGAGTTCCTCTATTTCTCCGGAACTACTACTGATCTTCGCGCGGTTCAGTCGTCACCAATCGTTTCTTTCTTCGGCAGATTATTTTGTGCTAATATTTGCAACCATGACTAACCCTCACCGTCGTATTGGAACAGAACCGCAGAAGCAGTGACGGCGCTGCGCGGAATGCAGAACAACGCGACTTGTCGTCGGCCCAGCCGCCTTCCTTGAGCGGACTCTGTAGGTCGCCATCCCTGGTCTAGCGGAAGGTCAAGGTTCACCGACCCGAATGTAAACGCGTAGTAGTGTGCCGCCCGGTGCGTGCTCGTCGCTACAAGCAGTCTCTGTGGCCTCCGTCGCCGTCGCTGCGTGTCTTCCCCCAGGCGACTCCAGACGTATTCGCGAAACAACTTTGTCTCTTGTAAGACGACCGCAGCTTTTCTTCGTGGCTTGTGCCGATTTATTTCGTGACAGAGTTCACTTACGGACAAAAAGGTATGGAACTTTCGTACCTCCGTTACAATAAAACAGCGAATAAAAGTTCATTCACAGTGAACGTCAACGGAATGTGGCACCACGTCGCATCAAATCGGGACGAACTCAGTAGACGGAATGCCAACATCGTCACGTCGCACTGTTCGGCACTCAAAGGTGTAGCGAGATTGAGGGACCTCCTTCGTATAAAAATTTGGAAAATAGTATCAGCGTTAAGGAACTAGAAATAATAGTTTCTGAATTCGTTTTTGATGGAAAGAAAATAAAGGATTTTCTTGCCGAAAGTTGAATGGAAAATGTTTACAATCTTCTTAGAAATGAAGTAACATGAAAAGTATCATAGAAGCACTTACAAATATAACAATATGCCTGCGCGAGAGAATATGTATGTACAGCGAAAACTACAATATTTTGAATGTTGCACGCAACCGCTCCTTTGTGTTGTGAACGTAGTAACTGAATGCTGCTATTAATTCTGGTCAAATATTCACGATAGCAGGAAAGTGCTGTAGTTCATAAAATGTAGCCATTGCTTCCTACTTATTACTAGTTTTATCTGGCGCTTAAAACAACAAACGTGGCAACACAATTAGGGCTGAGCAGACGATACTCAGGTTCGAACCATCTCGAGATTTTCCGATAAGCCGCAGCGCTCCATACGGTATCGAGTCTCTTCGAACAGTTACGTGACATTTGACTCGCACTGCGCGAGTAAAAGGGATTGCACCAAACTACGAACTAGCTACAACAAGCTATGGCTCTACTTAAAATTTGACAGTGTCGTGCAACTCAAAGTGAAATAGCTTTAAATCTTACTACTGCACAAACTGCTGTTGTTTTTGAACATATTTGCAATAATAGTTTTCACACACTACCGGTGTGTATGGATATGTAAATATCTATGCAGACTGTCAAGTAAAGAGGCAAAGGCCAAAATTTGTACTCAAAATAAAAAAAACAAAGTCACTTTATTGAACGTAGTAAAATGATTTATTTGGTTATGAGATAATACTGATTTACCTAGTGGGTTGCAAAATAGTCCCTGTTTACATATTATTAGGTAAATACGTTGTTATATTTTAATAATTCTGAAAACAAAATGGCAACATGAAGATGAAACAGAAAAGAAAATTAATCAAGAATTAAAAGGCTTGATGAACGAAATGTGTCGTAGTAAACTGGCTGTAATTGCTAACTCGAGATAACAACTAAAAGACCACTCTTGAAAACAGGTGTCACTAGATCGAAAGCTTGAGAATCGGACAGAAGTATTGGACAGACACGCGTTTGCAATATCTTATTTATAAACTGGCGTTGTTGTTGTTCAGACCCTTAATGCATTATAGACGCTAAGACAGGTCATGGACATATCAACAATAGTCACTAGACAGGGAACCAATCGAAAGATCTAACTGAACCAGACATTTCCAGAACTGTGGCGTAAACTGTTCGAACAGTTCAAACGCAGCTCTAAACACAGTAGGAAAACAATGTATTAAAAACGTTGCAAAATTTGGTACAATTTAATGCCACGCGTGCCATAATACTTTTGCTAAAGAAACCATCAACGTAAAATGATTTTAAATGCCGTTTTTATAAGCGAAAATAATGTACGTATCACAAGAAGAGAACGAGAAACGAACTTCTCACTGCTATAACCACAGAGTCAACCACATACAGCAATCACAATTTTACCTTACAAAGAGCAAAAACTATTATCAGGGAGCTGGTCTGAATGAACCTACTGAAAGAAGGTGACCAGCCTCCGCGCCTTTCAGGTCTGACAAAATAGCATGTATGTTGTACTGACTAACGGCAGGAAGTAGAGAACCAAAGCGACTCTGTGGAACAGAAGGCGCATCAATTACTTGGCAGAACTTCACTGACAAAACACGTCACTTTGAGATATCGAAATTAAAGCATGGGCACGTGTCATGCCTGGAATACAATGCCGGAGGAAATCTAATCTTTGTCATACCACCATGTGGTCCTCATATGACTTCGGATTAATTTGTCACTTTTTCGGGTAAAGTCACGAATATATGGTAACAAAGTGTAAAATTACTCTCTGTTCATTACCATGATTTGTCAACGATCGTGCCTCAGAGTCTCTTCGTGTATATAGTATTAAAGGCTGCAACGCTAGATTTGGACAGTTCAGTTTACACGTCGTACCAAATAGTATTTGTTTTATTTCATGTCCCATGTGTAAATTACATATACATATTATCTGAAAACTAATTTGTGTATTTCAGTTCGATTATTTTCACGGCAAGGGAAAGTAAGTACCCAACAGTGCTACCTCAAATTTGTGTCAAGGCCACTTTCCTTTCGATCTCATCTCACGAAATGTCACGCCAAAATGTTGCACAGTGCATTTTATACGCCGGCACTCACGTCAACCGTCGTGGGAACGGAAAGTGAACGTCAAGGATAGTACGGAAGAAAATTTTTATGTTGACAAGATAGTAGCGCCGTCTGCTGACACCTGAAGTTAAACTATTCTCGCTATGCTTACTCATGTTGAATAGCAGATTTTTTGCATCTGCGTCGTCGTAACCTTTTTTCCCCCCATTCCGTTTCTGTCGCTAGGAACTGTGTGACACTGAGGTGTCTCATTTGCTCATTCCTTTTCCTCCAGTATTTTCATATTTTGACCATGTCCCTTTTTTACTGACCACCTCATTCATACCCGTTATGTAACTGGTTCTGCTTTAAAATCATCTTGCGTTTAACACTGCCCTTCTGAAAAATCTCTTTCTGCTGTTTCTTCGGGTTCTAAGTTGTGTATGTCTAAATATTGTTTTAAACTTCTCGCTTTCAGCTCCTTGTTATTTTCTTTTCCCAGAAACATTATAAATCTGTTTTAATGTGTTTTACTGTCTACTGACAGACATTCTGTACTGAAGTCGAAAAATTATTATGAATCAACGGAGGCGTCGCCGTGTAGTAACCTCTGTCGGCGGATGTAGGAAATTTGTATAGTGAAGATTTAGAGAAATCAGCCGTGACCAACCGTAGAATAAAAACTGGCCATACCATGGATTGTAACTCAAAATACTTCGGCAATGTTCCGTCTTCTGGGATTGAGTGATTTACGAGGCCACTGAAATTAGGGTCGGACAAAAAGACAGATTTGGAAATATGCACGGCTGACGAAAAGCAGAAACAAACTCGTAATGTTACGATAAAGCATTATTTGTGTCCTGCTTGACACAGTCACGTCGTTTAAACATCTACAAAGTGATATGAAATGAGACGAACATGTCAGGAGTGGGAGAATTTTAGATGAGCGTGGTTCATCTGTAAAGGAGACAGCATACAGGACGCTGAAGTGACTTATTCATGAGTCCTGCTTCAGTGTTTGGGATCCACACGAGGTCCGATTAAAGGAAGCTATCGACGCAATTGAGAGACGGGCTGCTAGATTTCTTCAAACAACACGCAAGTACTACTGCGATGCTTCGGTAACTCAGATGGGAATCCCTGGAGGGAAGGCGACGTTCTTTTTCGAGAAACACTGCTCAGAACAATTTAGAGAACCGGCATCTGAAGCTGACTGCAGAACGATCCTACTTCCGCCAATGCATATTGCGCATGAGAATCACGAAAATAAGGTACGAGAAATTAGGACTCATACGGAGGCATACAGATAGTTGTTTCTCCTTCTCGCTATCTGCGAGTGAAACAGGAAAAGAAACGACTACTACTGGTATAGGGTACCCTGCGCTAGGCACCGTACTGTGGCCCGCGGAGTGTTATGTGCATATGTAGTGTGTGGAGCGTGGCCAAGACAGCAGTGCAGACTGCAGACAGCAGTTCACAGCGCAGACATCGCCGGCCGCACCACTGCACGACTCGTCGCGGCGGCTGCACCGTGGACTGGAGAGAGGCAATGGAGGCGGTAACGGTCAGCTTTTATATAATTTTGACACAAGCAGAACAGCACACATCAGGAACCGCCTGAAGATGACAACGAGTCTGTTTGTCGAAATATCTTGGAGAACTAACGGCGTGAACTTTATGGACAACCGAGAACTCTTCAAATATTGTACTTCTTTTCCTTATTTTTTATTTTCTTCAAAATTTTGGTTTATTTTATCGCCGATTTTTAGGAGTTTTTCCGAAGTTTCCACGAAAATGTTTTATTTTTTCTTCTAGAGTATTCTAAGCAAAAAATCTTTATACCAGTGTAACAGTGAAACCATCAGCTGTATTGAGGGATCATATTTATCTTTTACGTTAACGAGCACCCAGAAACCAAATAAGATGCTTACAAGATGTTGAGTACCCAACAAGAGGTAGACTGCCACTACATCGCCACACAGCCTGCCGTGTATCGGCTTTGTGCAGCAGCCTCCAGCTGTCACTCGTGATCACGGGCCTCTTCCTGCTTCCGCACCACTTCGTCCAGCGCAGTTTGTACGTCCGCAGACAGTGTGGACAGCTTGTAGGGAGCGCTGTCGATTGCAGACCACAATGGTTTCACCTCGCACAGAAGGACATGTATAATAACCGACACACGACACGCGTGGGCACTCGACCAGTTACGAGACAGCAGTTAGACACTTCAGTTTAGCGTCTGCATCCTTCTCACTACAGCTCTCAAGACTGCCTTCCTATTTAGCAGTCACTATTCGTGGAGTAATTTGACTACAGTGCCTGCAACATTACTTATAAGTTATAGACTGCCAAGAGACGGTAAAGTTATTAGATATTTTGTTTAGGACATCAAGTGCCACGCTAGGTATTATTGAAGAATTATATGGCGTACAAAATCAAATTTATCTGCATTAGAATCGAATTCCACAATGAGGACCCAGTAGCTTTGCCAGAAGAATAGCTACACTCATTTGCTTTATGCTGAGTAATTTCCTTGCAGTCAACTGCTGAAATGTTGCAACGCTCCTTTCCATCACTGATGCTGACCTCAATGTGGTCGATGGAAAAAATTTGTCTGTGTCAAGATTGCCCTCAGTTATGCGTTATTATTTTACTTCGTGAACGTCACCCATTAACGGTGCGCGGTATGTGAACTGCTCCCCTTTACGTACCGTTTGCCCGTTGGGCGACATCCGTGTTCCGCATAGCTCCTGGCGACGGTAAATGTTGGTCATAATTGTCATGCAGCCCACGACGCCAAGCAGTACCTGCGCCCCCCCCCTCCCCCCCCCCCTCCCCCCCCCCCCACACACACACATATATACAGCAACTGTACTGCATCTTCAGGCCACGCACGTCTGTCAACGATCTGGCATCGACCGCCACAAGGTGATTCGGTAAACGGTCGATGGGCCGTCTTGCTACTTTCTAGTCTACTTCACATCCCATTCGCACAGACCCCGCTCGAAGAGTTCGTGAAACCAGTTTTTCATTGTGTTAAATATTGTTAAGGCTCGTATTACTAATAATTGTAATCTTCTTCGTCACCGTTTTCCTCAGTTCCTATGGCATCAACTTGAGAGGGATTGCAGTTAGTTCTTTCAGAGGTACTCATATCACATCCGGTGTTTTTATAATTCAGATTTTCCGTCGTTCGCCTAAGTCTTTGCAAGTGCACGCCCGTTTGGTTTGGTGATAAGACGTAGGCTAATTATTCTTAGGATCTTGGTCTTAGTGGTTCAGGCTTCCGTCTCTATATATCTTGATGCAGCCGTGACGTGGAACACTAAAAGCAGAATAGAGGTGTGCGTGATCCGCTGATTTAGCTTACTAATCAGGCGAGTCAACTCTTCCTAAGAAAACGTTACCTCCACGCGATACGCTGGTCTTGTCGTCACTGAAAATGTAGCATCGAATTAAATATTTACGTTTCAGTTCCATAAATATAAATCAGCTACTTCTGTTGTTCGGTATTGTTTATGACTCGGCGTTAAGTTTACGTTTCGCGACTTCTGTTGTTCGGTATTGTTTATGACTCGGCGTTAAGTTTACGTTTCGCTTTGGCCGCCACTATTTATTGAACTTCACGTGCCGTAAATCATATTCACTATAAAATATACGATGTGGAACATGTCACTGAGGCAATACCTACGAACGTATCGGTAGAAATAAACGAACCGAAACGTTATGGTCACTCTCCGATTTTCTCGGTGTGGTTGATTAATGGTGTGCTGTCGAGTGTACAGCAGAGTTGTTTCCATTTTATGCAACCATTCGTCGTCTTCAGGTGCTGTGAACCGTGCCGTTACGACACATGCTACCTTGACTCCAACCAGACTGTGAACTGTTGTTGGTGTCACGTCGCTATTTATAGCGGTGTTCCGACTCCCGACGCCCACTACGCCTGTTCATGCTGTTTTGTTTATCTAACCAGAACTGATATTCCGAGAAACGCACGTTCCATGAGTGTGATGGTAGACGAAATCTCAGTAAATTGAATTGTATCTCTGATTACCTCCTCGTCGATGGAACGATAAACACTGATCTTTCCTCCTCTACTCCTCTCTTGGCCGAATTTAGGACCTCACTGCCCTTCATAAAGTTTTTATTTGTACTTTTCCTCTTCCTTATGTTAAGTATATGTGTGTATCGCTACTAATCTCGAGGTCAAAAGGGCTTTATGCACCAATTTCATCTTTGAATTAATGTACTGCGTGGCTGTGGTTAGAGAGATGGCGAGATGCCTACCGCGTGGATCCGTATTTGATAGGAGCTGGTTCAAATCTCCGTCCGGCCGTCTAGATTGTCTCATGCAGTGGTTTCTCTAAATCGGGAATGCTGGTATCAAAATTGACATTGCCAATTTATTTTCTTTTATTTACTTATTTAATCTTATCTGATGACAGCCATCAGGCCCCCTCTAAACATTGAACCAGTTTTCACACATAAGTACATTTTTTACATCATAGTTAAGTGACAAACAACAATTCCAACATTACAAATAGTATCAAAATGATTAATGTGTCAATGCGAGTAATATATAACGACCTTCTGGGCTAGGTGCTTTGTGTTTTTAAATATTTTATTTATGACAAACCTTTTATAGTGTGCTGATTTTTGTCCACATAACAACGTGAGGTTCAACGCAAAATCAACATGTTTTCACCACAGAAGATTTTTATTTTCAGACCTGAATATGATAGCAAAGTCTGTCGAAACCGATTATCTTAGATAAAGAAAACAATTGTACCATTTACGCTTTTGAATGTTTTTCAGCAAGTAAAACAGACCGCACCTTCAGTACTCTCAAAATTGAGAATATTCAGTTAATACTGGCAGTACTTGCGCTACTGCAGCTGCTGCCACTAATAATGGATAATGATGATAGTGGCAGATATAAAAAGAATTTATATGTGTACAAAATAGTTGTTTTCTGTTAAAGCGAGTTGTAGGGAAACAAAATTTAAGGAAACTGTACCAGCTAGCAACGCTGGGAGTGAGGAAGATCTCGTTGGAAAGAAGAGTGCGCAAGGGGTGACGAGTGCATTTTTATTGTTGCTTTAGTAGATTTCTCATTAACTGTCTTCTGAAGCGGGAGATATTATTCAGTTCTCTTATGTAGTGGGGAAGTTACTCCAGAGTCGCGTTCGTGCCACAAAGACGATGGAATGAGACAGAAAGGATTTCGCTCTGATGGGAACGATTCTGCCATGTTCAGACGAGAGCGTTAAGGGCGAGAGCAGATATAAGGAACAGTGTTCAGTGATAAGATAGTAGAGAAGACAAAGGGTGTGGAAACTTCTGCGCTTGTCTGCACGGAAGGGCTTTTTATGTTTTTGTAGGGTTAGAGAGATGCTGATGACCTCTTACACATTGCAGTAAGTGCTCATTCGAATTTAGATTTTCATATGCTGCTAATCACTGCCCTGTGATTATCTACTGCCAGCTTTCGCTCAAGTCTCTCTTTTGCAACTAATATTTTTGGTATAGGTGGTTTCTGTGCCCTGTCTTTGCCGTACCGACCTTCATTTTGGTACGTTACATTACCAATAGTACGTTTCCTACGTATAAAGCTATACGAAATGTGGATTTCCGAAGCTTCAAGAAGATTCCCTTTTTACAAATCCATTTAGTAACTGGGGCGTCTCTCTTTCGCTTTCACCGTACGTTCCTTAAGGGTTTCGGTGGGAGGCCATGTGTAAGCAATCCCACTTGCAGTGTGTAATAAGAGTGTCTTCATAGTCTACTAAAACGATTGTTTAGCTTTTGGAATAACGGCAAAACAGGCTTAACTCTTCATAAAGCAAGATAGTTCGGCAATAACATAATTAAGATGTCGGGCCCTTAAAAATATCTATTTGATTTAATTTTCGTCGGACAGCTGAAACATTCTAGCAGTTACTGCCTTGTTCATGTTTCTACAACAAACCGCTTTCAGCCGTATATGAACTTCTACAGGAACACGATCAGTTTCGTGATATCGAATCACATCATCAGGTGTACGTACGGCAGTAAAACATTTAAGCCCTGATATGGCAAGGAGGGGGACTCAACTTTCACAAAATAAAATACTGTTCTCCCATCATTCCCTTATCAGGGCTTAAATGTTTTTGCTTATATATGTCCCCCGGGAGGTGATTTCGACTCAAGAAACCGGCCGCGTTCCTGTAAAAGTTCGTATACAGGCGAAAGCGGTTTATTTTGGAAACATGGGTTACTTCAGCTGCGGTTGTATTATGCACTGCTCGAAGATGGAAAAAAATTTAGTGCTCTCGTGAGAGAGGTGAATAAAATTGTTTGGAACAAGGTGTAGAATTTTATTGTTTGCGATTCGAGGAAATACACTCAACTATCAAATGTCCTTGTGTCCATAATTAAAGTGTGTGTGTGTGTGTGTGTGTGTGTGTGTGTGTGTGTGTACAGGACAGTTCCAGAATTGCATTTTCGAGACGTTGATAGCTGATGCAGACTTGACACGGAAAACGCGTATCTGTACAATCCAGCACTCGTGCGCCTATGTGACACGGTTCTACTGCATACCCAGTCATGTTCCCCAGGAAAAAAAGCATTTTGTTATTAGTGACGACAGAGGACTTTTTTTTCTTTTCAGCTGAATGTCATCCGATGAAAGCTGGAGGACGGGCCCAGTTTTCCAGTTGGTGGACTGCGTTATTAGCTCTGCGGCATACTTCCCAAAGAAGCAGCTCACAGCCACGAGGGGCCTGTTTCTCTCTGAATTTTGTCGGCGTAATTGAGTTCTAAAACTTGCTTAAAGTTTCACGATGAGAAAAACCTACCTTGTTGACAAAGACTGTTTGTCCAAGCCTCATCGCTAGAACAGAGAGGCAGTTGGGGAACGGTTCGGAATGGAAAAAGCAAGAAATATATGATGCGCTAAGTCTTTCGCGGAGTATCCCCCCCTTCCCCATCCCCCCCTCTCCTACACACACACACACACACACACACACACACACACACACACACACACACACACACACACACACACACACACACAAAAACCACCATTTATGAACCAACTTGACAAACATTCTCCTGCTCCTCGTTTAACCTGATCCAGAACATCATTTATAACGAGATCCCAGTAAACTTTTGTCCAAACTGTGTTAAATCTTTTCAGTTGTAAATGTGAACTAACCATATCCTTCTTCGTTGGATACTATGAACCGGCAGTATACCCGTGGACTGTTCGAGCAACAAATATGCCGGGAGAAACTGAAGAATGACAGTATTTTTTTTGTTATTAAAATTATTTGCTACTATGCATGTCTCTAAATGCCACGCAGTGTTGCTAGTAGTGTTTTGATTTTGGTTCTTTAATCCATTCTCGATCACTTGCTATTTTAAATTGTGAACGAATCAGATACCTTATAACATTTTTTTCTTTCCCTTTTCATTGTCTTGCAGTTGCACAGTACTGAATTTTATCGAAAATATCTTGCCACGTAGTAATTTCCATTGTTACCATTCTCCAACGCGTTTTCCTTGTTTACCTGTAAAAGATTGCAGTGTATCTGAGTAGTGACGGCACACGTCCAATGGTAAAATGCTCAATAACACCTCCTGCCTCACCTGCTTATCGGATGCTCTCGTCACGATTACAGTTGTAATAATAATGTCAATTTTTATCACTTTCCGTAATCCACTGTTTCAGGGCCCGCAACTGAATGATAGTTGCTATAGTGGCACCTCACTCACGTGCTAGGAATGTATGTTCGAAGAAACTTTTTTGTAATCCACTTACTCGGTGGAGGAATTACATGTTCTTGAAGTAACGGATTGCATAGACGAAAAGAGCAGATTGTTTTGAAAGATCTTTGTTTATGGAATCCATGTTCGTTTCTTAGAGGTGGTTTTCGTTAACCAGAAACGTCGTAATGTTTCCATTCTTCTACAACACTTCGATATCAGCGAAATAGGCGACAGAGCATGATGCGTAAAATAAGTAATAATAATAATAATGATAATAATAATAATAATAATAATAATAATAATAAGATAACACGCACATTAAAATAAACAATCCACCAAACATAACAGACATGGAACACTTCTGGAGCAACATATGGTCAAACCCAGCACAACATAAGAGGCATGCACGGTGGATACAAGCAGAAACAGATACGTACAAGATGATACCACAAACGCCTGAAGTGATAATTTTGCAATATGAAGTCACCCAAGCAATTAATTCTACTCACAATTGGAAAGCCCCTGGAAAAGATAAAATAGCAAATTTCTGGCTAAAGAAATTCACCTCAACACATTCACATCTAACTAAATTATTTAACAGTTACATTGCAGACCCACACACATTCCCTGATACACTTACACATGGAATAACTTATCTGAAACCTAAAGATCAAGCAGACACAGCAAACCCAGCTAAATATCGCCCCATAACATGCCTACCAACAATATACAAAATATTAGCTTCAGTCATTACACAGAAATTAATGACACATACAACACAGAACAAAATTATAAATGAAGAACAAAAAGGCTGTTGCAAAGGAGCATGAGGATGTAAAGAGCAACTGATAATAGATGCAGAGGTGACATATCAAGCTAAAACTAAACAAAGGTCGCTACACTATGCATACATTGATTACCAAAAGCTTTTGATAGTGTACCCCACTCATGGTTACTACAAATATTGGAAATATACAAAGTAGATCCTAAATTGATACAGTTCCTAAACATAGTAATGAAAAATAGGAAAACCACACTTAATATCCAAACAAATTGAAATAATATCGCATCACAGCCAATACAGATTAAGTGTGGAATATACCAAGGAGACTCATTAAGTCCTTTCTGGTTCTGCCTTGCTCTGAACCCACTATCCAACATGCTAAATAATACAAATTATGGATACAATATTACTGGAACATACACAAAATCACAAATCTGCTATACATGGATGATCTAAAACTACTGGCAGCAAGAGATCAACAACTCAACCAATTACTAAAGATAACAGAAGTGTTCAGCAATGAAATAAATATGGCTTTTGGAACAGACAAATGTAAGAAAAATAGCATAGTCAAGGGAAAACACACTAAACAGGAAGATTACATATTGGATAACCACAGCGACTGCATAGAAGCGGTGGAAAAAACAGATGCCTATAAATATCTAGGATACAGACAAAAAATAGGAATAGATAATACAAATATTAAAGAAGAACTAAAAGAAAAATATAGACAACGACTAACAAAAATACTGAAAACAGAATTGACAGCAAGAAACAAGACAAAAGCTATAAATACTTATGCTATACCAATATTGACCTACTCATTTGGAGTAGTGAAATGGAGTAACACAGACCTAGAAGCACTCAATACACTTACACGATCACAATGCCACAAATATAGAATACATCACATACATTCAGCAACAGAAAGATTCACATTAAGCAGAAAGGAAGGAGGAAGGGGATTTATCGACATTAAAAACCTACATTATGGACAGGTAGACAATTTAAGAAAATTCTTTCTAGAACGAGCAGAAACTAGCAAAATACACAAGGCAATCACTCATATAAATACATCGGCTACACCACTGCAATTTCATAACCACTTCTACAACCCTTTAGTTCACATAACATAAAAAGAAAACACTACATGGCAAGCACCCGTATCATCTAACACAGCCACACATCGATCAAGACGCATCCAACACATGGCTAAGAAAAGGCAATATATACAGTGAGACAGAAGGACTCATGATTGCAATACAGGATCAAACAATAAACACCAGATATTACAGCAAGCATATTATTAAAGATCCCAATACCACAGCAGATAAATGCAGACTTTGCAAACAACAACAAGTATGCACCACAAAATGTACTGGAGAATGATGAATACAAATTATACTGGAACAGAACCATTATAACAGATCAAACAACATCACATAACAAACCTGACATCGTACTCACCAATAAAAAGAAGAAATTAACACAACTACTCGAAATATCCATACCCAATACAACAAATATACAAAAGAAAACAGGAGAAAAAATTGAAAAATACATCCAACTGGCTGAGGAAGTCAAGGACATGTGGCATCAGGATAAAGTTGACATTATACCAATTATACTATCAACTACAGGAGTCATACCACACAATATTCACCAGTACATCAATGCAATACAGCTACATCCAAATGTATATATACAACTACAGAAATCCGTAATTATTGATACGTGTTCAATAACCCGAAAGTTCCTAAATGCAATGTAACATATACCGTACAGTTAAAAGGAAGTCACGCTTGATCAAGGTCTGCGTCACCTTCCATTTTTAACCAGACATAACGTCTGAGACAAGAAAGAAATAATAATAATAATAATCTGGCGACATATTCCAACCCCATGTACCTCTATTTGTCACAAGCATAACAAGTGGAAATGCCAACAGTAATATACAACCACAGTTTAAATTGCCCACCTCTCTTGTAAGTAATTTGAAGTGGATGCATGCACCACATGTTTTAAGGCTATGAAATTCAGACGTTTCTGTTAGTGTGTTATGAGGTGTCTTATAAACAGCTACCAACCACCGACTTGATATTTTCATTTAATACATTTTGTCGTTTCTTGCTGCAACCGGCTTCAAATGTTTTTATCATCGGGTGGCTAGACATTTACAAAAGCGAACTGTTAATCAGCTGTTGATGTCTTTGTAGCGTCTTTGCTTGCTGTCAGAACACGTGAAATGTAAAATCAGGTAGTTAAATGTGTAAGTGCAAATGGTGACCCACTTCTGTGTGCATACATGATTATTATTATTATTATTATTATTATTATTATTATTATTATTATTATTATTATTATTATTATCATCATCATTTAAGACTGATTATGCCTTTCAGCTTTCAGTCAGGAGCATAGCCCCCCTTATAAAATTCCTCCATGATCCCCTACTCAGTGCTAACATTGGTGCCTCTTCTGATGTTAAACCTATTACTTCAAAATCATTCTTAACCGAATCCCGGTACCTTCTCCTTGGTCTGCCCCGACTCTTCCTACCCTCTACTGCTGAGCCCATGAGTCTCTTGGGTAACCTTGCTTCTCCCATGCGTGTAACATGACCCCACCATCTAAGCCTGTTCGCCCTGACTGCTACATCTTTACAGTTCATTCCCAGTTTTTCTTTGATTTCCTCATTGTGGACACCCTCCTGCCATTGTTCCCATCTACTAGTACCTGCAATCATCCTAGCTACTTTCATATCCGTAACCTCAACCTTGCTGATAAGGTAACCTGAATCCACCCAGCTTTCGCTCCCATACAGCAAAGTTGGTTGAAAGATTGAACGGTGCACAGATAACTTAGTCTTGGTACGGACTTCCTTCTTGCAGAAGAGAGTAGATCGTAGCTGAGCGCTCACTGCATTACCTTTGCTACACCTCGCTTCCAGTTCTTTCACCCTGTTGCCATCCTGTGAGAAAATGCATCCTGAGTACTTGAAACTTTCCACTTGTTCTAACTTTGTTCCACCTATTTGACACTCAATCCGTTTATCTCTCTTTCCCACTGACATTACTTTCGTTTTGGAGATGCTAATCTTCATACCATAGTCCTTACATTTCTGATCTAGCTCTGAGATATTACTTTGCAAACTTTCAATCGAATCTGCCATCACAACTAAGTCATCCGCATATGCAAGACTGCTTATTTTGTGTTCACATATCTTAATCTCACCCAGCCAGTCTATTGTTTTCAACATATGATCCATAAATAATATGAACAACAGTGGAGACAGGTTGCAGCCTTGTTTTACCCCTGAAACTACTCTGAACCATGAACTCAATTTACCGTCAACTCTAACTGCTGCCTGACTATCCATGTAAAGACTTTTAATTGCTTGCAAAAGTTTGCTCCTATTCCATAATCTCGTAGAACAGACAATAACTTCCTCCTAGCAACCCGGTCATGTGCCTTTTCTAGATCTATAAAGCATAGATACAATTCCCTGTTCACTCATAACTCTGGTCCTGACAACCTCTAAGAGGCCTAAACCCACACTGATTTTCATCCAATTGGTCCTCAACTAATACTCGCTCTTTCCTTTCAACAATACCTGAGAAGATTTTACCCACAACGCTGATTAAAGAGATACCTCCGTAGTTGTTACAATCTTTTCTGTTTCCATGTTTAAAGATTGGTGTGATTACTGCTTTTGTCCAGTCTGATGGAACCTGTCCCGACTCCCAGGCCATTTCAATTATCCTGTGTAGCCACTTAAGACCTGACATTCCACTGTATTTCATGAGTTCCGACTTAATTTCGTCTACCCCAGCTGCTTTATTGCGGTGCAGTCCATTGACCATTTTCTCCACTTCCTCAAATGTGATCCTATTTCCATCATCATTCCTATCCCATTCTACCTCGAAATCTGAAACATTACTGATCGTATTTTCACCAAAATTGAGCAACTCTTCAAAATATTCCCTCCATCTGCCCAAGGCATCCACAGGATTCACCAGCAGTTTTCCTGACCTGTCCAAAATACTTGTCATTTCCTTCTTACCTCCCTTTCGAAGACTGCTAATTACACTCCAGAATGGTTTTCCAGCAGCTTGACCCAATGTCTCCAACCTGTTTCCAAAGTCTTCCCAAGATTTCTTCTTGGATGCTGCAATTATCTGTTTGGCTTTGTTTCTTTCTTCAACATAACTTTCTCTGTCTACCTGGTTTGTAGTCATTTTTGATACGCCTTCTTTTTCCTTTTACAGGCTGCCTTGACTGTATCATTCCGCCAAGCTGTTTGCTTCATCCTACTTTTACACACTACTGTTCCAAGACATTCTTTAGGCACTTCTAGTACTGTGTCCCTGTACCTTGTCCATTCCTTTTCCAATGACTGTAATTGACTACATTCAACTAACTGGTACCTTTCTGAGATCGCTGTTATGTACTTGTGCCTGATTTCCTTATCCTGAAGTTTCTCCATTCTTATCCTCCTACATATGGACCTGACCTCCTGCACTTTCGGCCTCACAATCCCAATTTCACTGCAGATTAAATAATGATCAGTGTCATCAAAGTATCCCCTGAATACACGCGTGTCCCTCACAGCCTTCCTGAGTTCCTGATCTGTTGTTATATAGTTTAATGACAGATCTGGTTCCCCTGCCTTCCCAAGTATACCGGTGAATGTTCTTATGTTTAAAAAAAGGAGTTTGTGATTACTAAGCCCATATTGGCACAGAAATCCAAGAGTTGTTTCCCGTTCCTGTTGGCCTCCATATCCTCTCCAAATTTACCCATACCCTTTTCATACCCTTCTGTTCGATTTCCAATCCTGGCGTTAAAATCACCCATGAGCAGAACACTGTCCTTGTCCTTTACTCTAACAACTACATCACTGAGTGCCTCATAAAAACTGTCCACCTTATCTTGATCTGTCCCTTCACAATGCGAATATACTGACACAATCCTAATTTTCTTGCTAGACACTGTCAAATCTATCCACATCAGTCGTTCGTTTACATACCCTATTGCAACTACGCTTGGTTCCATTTCTTTCCTGATGTAAAGCCCTATACCCCATTGTGCTATTCCTGCTTTGACTCCTGACAGGTAGACCTTGTATTCTCCCACTTCCTCTTCTTTCTCACCCCTTACCCGAATGTCACTAACAGCTAAAACGCCCAGCCCCATCTTACTTGCAGCCTCTGCCAGCTCTACCTTCTTCCCAGAGTAGCCCCCATTGATATTAATAGCTCCCCATCTCATTACCATTTGTTTGCAAATTCGTATCTTAGGAGTCCCTGGTTTGTCAGTTAGAGGTGGGACTCCGTCACGTCGAAAGGTCCGAGGCATTTTGCTCTGATTGTTGCCAGCATCATATTTAAAGTACCAGGGAAGCAGGTTGCTAGCCTTACTTGCCCTGAGTCCCATTGGTTTTACTTCTAACAGTTGAGGAACTAACCGGTGGATTTGATAGTCTTTGCCGTATGAGCACAAAGGTGAACACGACTCAGAATATGTCAGAGGTGCCCAGCCTTATTCCAAAGTTACTGGTATCCCGACTGTCGGGACCACTTACTTGGCCACTCATACGTTGCCCATGGTTCATGAACTAGGACATGACTACAGGAACCCACACCATGAACCACATACATGATTGTGATTAAAAAAAATGATTAAAAAATGATTGTGATTAAAGAAACACTCAACATACTGATACCGGTATTTCTACTGAATACAATATTTCCTGCTATACAGAATAAATGCAAGCCTTCAGAACAACTAGAACATATTCACTAGCAGAAGTGCAATGCCGCCATCTGCTGACAAACAAACCTTTTGAAGCCAATAATGGCAAAAAGAAAACAACGTATCAAACGATTCCAGTGTAGATTTTCTGAAAGAGTCCGACAGAAAGCTTGACCTTGAAGTATTACTCTGTTCTTTCAATTTGACATCAGTTATCAATTTTCCTACTCGGGTTGTACAGTAAGATAAATTTAATCAAATAAAAACTTTTCATGTTACGAATGGTATGCCTGATCATGATCCACAGCTAGTTACAGTATATGATATAGCTCTGTACAGTAATGCAAAACATTCCTCCAAAAAAGTGTGTTCAAGTAACGATTTAACTATTCAAAATTTTAGGGGAAGCTTGCAACAGTTAGACTGGGATGAGGTGTACAGGGAACATGATGCTAATTTAAAATTTAATGTATTTCATGATACCTTTGTGAGTATATTTGAAAACTGTTTCCCTAAGAATACAGTGAAATGTAATTGTAAGAAACTATGTAAAAAATCTGGCTTACTAAAAGGATAAAAATATCTTATAAACAGAAAAGGGAAATGTATCTTATAGCTAGGAGGAGTAATCATACCGAACCGGTGAAACATTATAAAAACTACTGCACTGTATTAAGAAAAGTTATTAAAAAGTCCAAAAGTATGTGCATTATGTCTGAGATTATCACACCTGATAATAAAATTAAAACAGTTTGGAATATTGTGAAAAGGGAAACGCGGCAACCGAGAGCACAGGAAGACTGTATTTCTAGCAAACACAAAGTTTGTTGACAAGAAGTCAGAAGTAGAAAACATTTTTAATAATCATTTTTTAAGTGTTGTAGGGAAAATAGGAACCAGCTATTCATTAGAAAATGCAAGGCGTGTATGGAAGAGGCAGTATGTATGCAGTTTGATAAAACTGAAATTCAACCCACCTCTCCTACTGAAATTAGGAAAATAATAAATTCACTCAAAAGTAAAAGCTCACATGGAACTGATGGCAATTCCTATACAGTACTAAAAGCTTGTTCCCAACAAATAAGTAGGATTATCAGCCACATATTTAGTAGGTCACTGAAACAGGACATTTTTCAGATAGACTGAAATATACTATTGTTAAACCATTACACAAAAAAGGGGATAGATCTGATGTGAACAACTACTGCCCAATCTTACTTCTGACAGCTTTATCCAAAATTCTTAAAAAAAGTAACGTATTCAAGAGAAGCATCACATATTTGGAAAAATGAAGTACTAACAAAATGTCAATTTGGTTTTCAGAAAGCCTATTCAACAGAAAATGCTATATATGCTTTCACTGATCAAATATTAAATGCATTAAATAACCGAACATCACCCACTGGGATATTCTGTGATCTCTCAAAGGCTTTTGATTGTGTGAATCAAGTATTGTGGCATGAGTGGGATGGTGCACAAATGGTTTAATTCATACTTAACTGGAAGAATGCAGAAGGTTGAAATTAACAGTACTGATAGTCTGCAAAAACCAGCAGAGTCCTCTGAGGAGGTATCAAGAATGGTGTCCCACAGGTTTCAGTCTTGGGTCCTTTATTGTTCTTAATATATATTAACGAGTTGCCACTCTATATTCATGAAGATGCAAAGCTAGTTCTTTTTGCTGATGATACAATTACAGTAATCAGGCCCCTAGAAGCAAAAGTCAGCTGAGGGAATTGCAAATAATGTCTTTCAGGAAATTATTAAGTGGTTCTCTGCAAATGGACTCTCGCCAAATTTTGAGAAAAACAGTTTATACAGTTCTGTGCAGTAAATGACATAAAACCATTGATGAATATAGACTATGAACCGAAGTCTGTTGCTAAGGCAGAATACTCAAAATTTCTGGTTGTGTGCATTGATGAGAAATTGAATTGATAGAAACGCATCGATGATCTACTGAAATGGTTAGGTTCAGCTACTTATGCTATTAGATTTATTGCAAATTTTGGTGATAAACATATCAGTAAATTAGCCTACTATGCTTATTTTCATTCACTGCTTTGATATGGCATCATATTTTGGGGAAAAGTATTCAGTGCACAAAAGCATGTAATCAGAATAATAGCTGAAGCCCACCCAAGATCACCTTTCATACGTTTATTTATGGAACTCGGGATATTCACAGTACCTTCGCAATACATATATTCACTTACGAAATTTGTCATTAATAAGCCATTCCAATTGAAAAATAACAGCGAAGTGCATAGCTACAACACTAGAACAAAGGATGATATTCACTATTCTGGATTAAATCTCACTTTGGCACAGAAAGGAGTGAATTATGCTGCCACAAAACTCTTTGGTCATTTGCCAAATAGTATTAAAAGGCTGACAGACAGCCAACCAACATTTAAAAGCAAATTAAAAGAATTTCTGAATGACAACTCCTCCTAGTCAATAGATGAATTGTTAAATATGAAGTAGTAACTGTAAAAAAATTAATGAATTATTTTGTGTAAAGAAAACTCATGTTAAAGTGACACTTTCCAAATTATTACGAAATGTCGTATTTATGATCTACATGATCTATGGAACAAGGGTTAATGTATCTATGTAAAGAAAACTGTCGTGAAGTTAGTGGTTGGTAGTTCTTCTTATAACATAACTTAATTTTTTAGTCACATTCTGTTTAACGGTATCCTACATGTAAAACGCACCGGGCGCGGCGCGTCGCGGCGCGTGTCTGTCTAAATATAATCAGCGGCAGCGGCAGCGGCAGCGGCAGCGGTGCAAGGCTTGGTTGGCAGCCGGCGGCATTTCCTGGGCTGGACACCGGCCAGTTGCACTTGACTGTCCCTGGCGCGCCTAACTCGGTTCCGTACAGCCCTCTTGTCCTCTTAACACACATTCTGTTCCTCTGACCATCAGAGGATGCCTAGGTCAGTTGCGGAATACTCCCTAAGTGTGTGACCACTGTCAAAGTTCAGCGTAGTCCCATAGTTCAGGGAATGAGCTTTGGAGGAACGGATACAGAAATCTTGCATCGCCGTTCTTGACAAGGTCCTAGTGGAGGCTGTTTGTCATTACGTTCTTCCGATCTCAAGTGTACGTCTGTGTCGCGTGGATGACTGATAAGAGTGGTGTCGGCTTTGTGTTGTTGTGGATGGAGGGAAGGGAGAGAGGTTAAACCTGGTGCCGGAACACGGAATAACACCATGGGAGCCACCGAGCTTAACGATCCCATCCGGCGGACGGATCACCATTAACCGTGAAATACAGTCCAGGACATTGACTCAAAGACTGGTGATCGAGAACTTAACGCCACCATCTCTCCTTCCATTGCCTGCCAAATACTGGCATTGAAAATTTTCCACCAGCAGGATTCAAACCGACGCACCTCAGAGTCGAGCGCTACCGCACAAGCGTGCGCTACCTACCTCGGCCGCGACTATCGTCACGGCATGGAAATTTTGTTAATACATATATCCTATAGACAAACATATCTTAGTTTTCGCAGTTAAATTTTACACAAAAAATCCGATGTGTGTGAATGTGAAACCGGATACGCAGCTTTCTCTGTCGGCCACGTTCTTTTATGTAGAAACAGCAGGCGATGTGTAACAGAGCTTTGCCGTGTCCTTTCGGTTTCAGTACATTTGTGAAATATTTCTTCTGAAATATTTCTTGACAAACATTTACATGAGCTATCTATCTTATTATCCACATGAAAGACGTCTGAAAATGGATCTGGGTAGCTTTTTTAAATCTTCACAGTTTCAACCACAGCTCACTGAATAAGTGATAGTACCCATTAGACTGCAAAATGATTGTTGCTTTGCGTTCTCTCATTCCTCGCAAAATATTGTTACTAAAGTATACATCGTTCAAGATGTTAAGCTTGCCCATGACACACGGTAGTTTTTCGTGATGTCTTCACTGACCCAGAATCTCCAACCGCAATCTGGAAACAATGTTTTTAGAAAGATGACGTGTTCTATTCAGGATAATACCATCGTTTAAAAACTAAAAAAATATCCGTGACTATGAATTTCTCCACGCTCAAAAAAATATGAACTAACGGAGATCAAGATAAATTACAGGTAACGCAGTTAAACAATTGATAAAACTGACTAGAATTCTATTGTAGAGCTGAGAAATGAACTAGGAGTGGCACTAGTTGCCAGTTCTATGAAGTGAAGTAGAGCATATATCTTTGTTGCTAGAAAGCTGGGGACATGAAACCTGTCTGTCGTGCAGATAGCTTAAAATCTTCATGTTCGATCTCGTACTGATAATTTGTATCAGTCATTGGCATCCTGAACTAGCTGAAATAAAGAATTAGGCCAATTTCCCATTCACTTCAGTACCTATATTCAGTGAAACAGGGTCTAGCATTACGACATTGGCTGATGTTAGTGGCGTCGCCTACGAAAGCGAGCTCAATGTTGATTGTATTTGTTGATCTGGTGGTGATGTAAGACCAACAGCAGTAGAAAATGAAAGAAAATAATTAGTACTACAGTTTGTTGCGGTTTCATTGTGTCTTGTCTGATGGCAGGTAGAGATATATTAATCCGATAACCGTAACTCAAATAGAAATGTAAACCAATCTGCTTATTAGATCCCTGAGACACTGTACACTGACACAAATGTTCATTATGATGGTGTGTTTGCGTTTTATTTCAGAAGCAAATTGCAGCATTCTTGATTTAACGCAGATAATTTGTAATTCTTGTATCAGGAATGAAGGCACTCGTATGTCTGGCGAAAAGTTTCATTTGGAATGAAAAAAACTCTCTGGGCTGTATACTGGAGTTTGCCTTCAGTCTCAGTTTTGGAGCACAGTGGCATTATGGCTTCATTTACATTTTCGAAGGCCGTCTTAGAGTTGTAAAGTGTTGTAGAGTTGGGGATAGGTATCTGTGAAAAGTTGCGGGGGGGGGGGGGGGGTGAGGGGGGTGAGGAAAGTCAGATGTATATGGAATCTGAATGAATTTCTCGTGTGAGCTTAGGATGGTAACTGAGCGAGGAGTGCAGTGGTTAAAAATTGGGAGGTAAGTGGCTCTGGTCTGTCTGGCCATCCCAGTAATGGTATTTCTTGATTTCCCTGCAGCGCATTCTTGTTAAACTGTAGAAGCAGGTGTGGAAAGGCATTTGATATGTTGAATGGACTACATTGATTGAAATCCTCACCCTTCTTCCTCACTGAAAGTTTAACGCACAAAACCGACGGACCTAACAGCGGTGTCAAGCAGATGACGGGGAATCAAATCCAGTATTCAACGAAACTGGATTGATCAGCGCTTTTTAGGGGTGGACTTTGCCTGAGTTTGCAACATACGACTGAAATGAAAACGTTGCCGGTAAGCTTGTTCTCGGCAGATTATAACTGTGTGCCGGACCGAGATTTGGTAGAGCACATGTCTGCGAAATACAAAGGTCCTAGGTCCGGCACACAGTTTTAATGTGCCAGGAAATTTCATGTCAGCGCACACTCCGCCGCAGAGTGAAAATTTCATTCTTTTTCTTCCCTTCTTTCCTTGTTTCTTTCCACGAGCACGACGTATTTTCCCAATATGCGCTTCCTCGCACCTGTAAACCTTTGATAAGCGAATCGCCGTTCCCTTCCGTGTCGCTAAAGAGGAAATCTGCGGTGCTTCGCTGGAAAAGACTTGATCAGCGAAACGCATATTGATCGTCCGCTCTCACATCCCACAAAGTAAAACACCGAAGTAGGAGGTCGTGGCAGATTTCTTCGCATACGTTGGTGAAAGCAAAGAAAAGTGAAACGGTTCTGCAGTGGGGAGAACTTAATTTAAAATGTCTGTAAGCTCCTAGAAGTAATTACTTTCGGCGAGCGGTAAAGCGGCTTATATTAATATCCCGTTATAGTGACTCTACGACCGCTTTAATTGCTCTCACTTCTTTTCTTCTCTCCGAACTCGACTGTCCTTGCTACTGAGAAAGAACCCCGGCTCAATCTGCTCCCCCCTGACACTCGCAATTTTAATTAAATGTTCTGGGGTGTGAGATCACCTCATTATTGGAAAACGACTTAGGTTTCGCTGCCGTGTCGTTAACTTCGTGAATGG